>NC_090934.1:241272623-241575654 GCF_040938575.1 Ambystoma mexicanum
GGAAAGCAATGTTAACTCAATTCAGTTCAATATTAGCTTTATTTCGGCTGTGCACCATAACAGCACATCAAACATACATGCATAAATAAAACTAATCAAATCACAATTCATAAGATTTTCATAGGAACAAGAATGAAATAATCAGAACATGTCTCAATTGTTTGTTATACAGTTAACACACTCATCAAAGTTCAAGGCTGAAGAAACGCTCCCTTTTTTTGAAGGCAGCAAATACGAACATCGATGACTGAACTTGGTGCCCATAGAACGCATCAGACTCTGCGCACACCTGCATCCTACAACAAGAAATAAACATGTGAGAAGTCCAAGTGCCAGCCCTGCATACATGCAAGAGAAGGACCCCTCTTGCTTCTGCCCAGGAGCAGGCCACCGCTTCACCAAGGAAGGAAGCGGAACCACTGAGACCTCAGGGGCACTGTAATGTCTACCGCACCCATCTATTTATGGAGGCAGCAGTGTACCTCAAGCCTTGTCTGGATGCACGGAACATCAGAATAAAGAATTAGACATGCAGAAAGATACCCTACATAGAGAAATCAGTACAACCCGCCTGGCGTCCAACAGGTGGAACAATTTTTCCTCCCTTGAATACAGAATTAGCCAGAAAACGGGAAATGCTAGTACTAGGTTGTCATGAAACTGATATAACTTCTGCAAGACAGGCCCTGTCTACAGCACCAATTTCTCTGCGAACCCCCGATTCCACGCCGCACCAACCTGAGACTGTGTGATTTGCTCTCCATCTGTTTCCTCCGCTGGTTGCTTATAGGTCCCTTGCTGCCAAATTGCCCCCCACCAATCTCCCATTGATAGCCCCCCTCTTGTATCTCTGCTTCCCTCGCCATGCAATTACCCCATTACTTGTACAGCACTCTGTAGCTAATAATGATAAACATAAGGTCCACTTGCTTCCCTCCATGATAATCCAGATAGCAATGCCTTCAAGGGAAACATCCAAAAAGCCAGAAAAAATAAGACTGAATGGGAGATTTGGCCAAATTTCCACCATTCAGAAATTCCAAATGACTGAAAAGTTTGTCATAAACCCCCATTCAGTTGCCATGGCTGCGGGGGCTGCAGGGTAGTCCCCTACACCCTTGTTCACTATACTGTGAGCAGGGTTTGCGGGGTGTTCCCTGGAGCCGATCCCGTAAAAAGTATTCAAAATATATATTTTTTAAAATATCACAGAAGTGAAAGGGAACAGGCGTTGCAGGGACGCAGCGAATAGGCAGCACACAGCAAAGTTTGCTGCCTCAAGGTAAGTAAGGGGGTGGGGATGGGGGTGGGGTGTGGGTGTCAGTTGGGGGCGGGACCATGTCAGAAATGCTCAGGGGAAAAAAAAACGAAAGCTATTTTCGGAAAAATAACTTTTGGTCTTTTCTTCCTCGAACATTTCCATCTCGGGCTTCTAACCCCAATCCCATTCAAGGACAAACATGCCCCAAGCAGCTTCCTGGAGAAGCCGTAATATAGTAATCACCCTTTGAAACCGCTGCCACATTACCCATGTCCATTGCACCCTTTCCTCTTCCTGGTGGAGAGGACACTCAGCCTCAATGCCTTTGGGCTCAGCCCATGCAAACTTTCACAGGCAGACTCCTGCTCCTTGCCCGCCACACCACAGTGACCCACGCAATGCCGGAGCAGACACATTCCCTGTTCCAACGCATACCCTGGCAGTTGCCTAACAGCAATACAGAACATGTGCCACTAACATTGCATCAGTCGCCTGACCCGCTTGCTGCATTTATTTCAGTGCTGCCATGCTTGCTTAAATTAATTATTATGCAGCTACGCTGCCTTCATTTTTAATGAATGAATCCCTGAGAGCATGCCCTGCTGGCGGTTGACAAAATGGCTGTCCAGACAGTAGAGGCACCACCAAAGGGTGTCCAAGGGGGGCCATGGTGACCCTTATAAAAACACTACCCCCACACCTCCACCGGCCCATTCAGTTATGTGTTTTTTTTGTTTTCCCACCCCAAGATTTCCAGTGTGGTCAACCATGTGAAAAAAGTCTGGGGGCGCCACTGGTCCGGAGACAGACAAAAAGGCTGGAAGACCGGTGGGTTGGAGGAACCAGTTATAGGAGAAGGAGGAGCTACGGGTCAACATTATTTTTGATTCCCAAAAGCATAATGTGCCTGATGGGATGCAGTTATCCTTCACAAAGTAAGTACTGGAACAAAGAAGAGGGACGAGGAGCGGTGGCATAGCTGAGGCCCCTGCAGCCCCCATTGTGGCCGGTGGCCTCACTGCCATATGTACTGACTGGGGTGGGCCCTCAGACTTCAAAAATAAATTGTTTCCGATATATGGTCCTGTAACAAAAATAATTTCTTTATGAAGGCAGAAGGACTTCCCATGACATGGAGGTTTCCAGGTTGGAAAGTGCCTCATAGGTAAGTACTGGGACGAGGAAGAGGGATGTTGAGATAATTCTGGGCCGTTGAGCTGATTTTTGCAGTTGGGCTGGTAGTCTAGGCCAGCCCAGAGGGTGGTGCGACTCGTGATTTGTTGCAGAGCGTGGAGGCGGGGGGTGGGCTCAGCACGGTTCACAGGGGGCCCCCAAATGTTCTGCTACTCCACTGGTCTCCTGCCAAAAGAATGTGTAGAGTCCACATTCCTACAAGATGAAGTGTGTTAGTGATATTAACAGATATCTGACCATTAGGCTGACAAGTCCTGAGTTTGCCTAGATGGAGGTAACAGTACTTTGCTTGTAGAATTTGTAGGCCCAGACCTAATAAGGATACATCCTTTGTAAAACTGTGTTTGCCCTTAGTTTCTACTTAGGCTTTGGTTCTGTGGTGAATACCATCGCTAAAGGGGTCTGGTAGTCTGTGCAGGTGATTAAAGGCAAGGTTTATTTTCTACTGTTTATTACAGTGGATATTTAGTTCCAATTATTTGATTGCTATGAAAGTGATAACGTTTGATCAAAACGTGTATATAGAGTGATAGCCCGCAAGGCGTTAAACGACAGGATGGAATTAGACGCCCTGATCCTGCTCAGGCGTCACCAGTGGGCACCGCAAGGCGGGAAGCCCACAAATGAGAAATCTAATTTAAGTGTGTGAATTAGATTTCAAAATAAGTACATGAAACTAATACAACTTCAGCTTACAGCTTGGCGGGCAGGGGAAGACACAGATGCTATTAAAGCAGACCAACAGAAATGCAGCCGTATTTTAAAGGCTGCAATATTAGCTCTGGGTTGTCTCAGTCTTGTCTCACTTAGTCCTGCTCTGCCATGCATTTCCGTGCCACTGAAGCATTATCCTGGCCTGCATCTCTCCATGCCATTCCCGTGATTGCAGTCCATGGACAGTGTAGGCCCTTTCAACGTTTCCAGTTCAAACGGGCCTCGAGCCTCAGGATCTGCCTCCAGCAGCTTTCCCCTTATTGACAGTCTTATGACAAAGCAAAATACTTCTTTAATTCATACGTTAAATATGTGCTTTGCAGCACCCATGTTATAGGATACCTTTGCTGGCACCCTCAGGCCGTCACCTCCCTCCGGTTTTGCTGTATCAAGCAACATTTGTATCACCTTGTCGCCATTTTACTCTTGTTCTGACTACATTGAGAATGCTATTTCTGACAAAGAGCTATTAATAGATTTCCAGCACACAATCTATGTTTCAGCTACCTACTGGCTCCTGACCCACGATAATGTGAAGCCATGAACCCCCTTGCTGCATTGCTTTATGTCTCCATTATAATCAAAGCACCCCACAACACTGCCGACTATTTTTACCAGCTATAGGCAAGGGGGACGCCAAAAATGTTGAAATGGGCTCCCACAAAGCCTAATATATATCTAATGCTGATGTGACCCTGTTGACTCCCACTTTCATTGTCCTTCTGTCCTGCAGCACCCTCTGGTATTCCAATTCTAGTATTAATAAGAGTTACCGGCTCCTGACCTGCATCACCTCATGCTATTTCATTACTGAAATCTGTTGCTAGCTCTGTCATTGCACTTCAGTCTTGCCTCACGAAACCCCCTGTTATTCCTGTTCTGAGGACTACGCAGAGCTCTGAAAATCCACCTCAATACTGGAGTGCATCCCCTGACCTCATGTGATCACACCAGTGCACAGCTCTGCCAATGCCCCTCAACGATGTGCTGATCCTCCCAGCTCTGGCTGTTCACCGAAATCATTGTCAGCAGCCCTTTCAGGTGTTTTGAGATTTGGGAGTGTTGTTGGAATCAAACAAGAAAGAGAGAGCTGAGAACGAGAGACAGATATGGGTGAGGGAGGAGAAAGCACGGGGGAGGGAGAGAGGTGAAAGAGGTTAGAGAGGAGACAGTGTGGTGGAAGAGAAGGAGAGAAAGAGAGAAGAGAGAATGTATATATATATATAGAGACAGAGAGAGGAAGGAAGGAAGGAAGGAAGGAAGGAAGGAAGGAAGGAAGGAAGGAAGGAAGGAAGGAAGGAAGGAAGGAAGGAAGGAAGGAAGGAAGGAAGGAAGGAAGGAAGGAAGGAAGGAAGGAAGGAAGGAAGGAAGGAAGGAAGGAAGGAAGGGAGGGAGGGAGGGAGGGAGGGAGGGAGGGAGGGAGGGAGGGAGGGAGGGAGGGAGGGAGGGAGGGAGGGAGGGAGGGAGGGAGGGAGGGAGGGAGGGAGGGAGGGAGTATGGGTGGGTGTATGGGTGGGTGGGTGGATGGGTTTAGTAAGAACATGTCAACCCCGAGGTATTCTTATTTGTAAAGCAAAACCATTGTGGTGGAAACAGAGTAGTTGTACCGCACGCGCACTTTTCTCCAAAACAAATAAAATATCCCCTACAGCTGGGACTCTAATGAGGGGAGTTTGGGCATCTGTGGTGAAAGTGTGGGTGAGCTTGCGGCGGGGATTGGGATATAATAGGACCGCCTTTGCGTATAATCCAGGTATGTCATTTCACCAAAATGCCAGGGGTAGTGGAAGTGACATCACGTGACCCTTGACCCCTGATGACATCACAGGAAGTGATGTTCACCAGTTGAAAAAACAGGAAGTGGCATCACATAGCATTGTACACTACGAAAAATATTGTTACGATATCACTATAATGTGATGTACATTTCATACCTGAATGGATCGCCATATGTATCGTTAAGATCAGTGTGTATAGGCCCATATTACCAAATTATTGTGATTGCAAGCAGACGTCCATGACCAAATGATAATTATGTGTTATTATATAGCACTTACGCTTAAGCGCTTTACATAGCAGTAATATACACCCAAATATCACCCAACCTGTGTTGGTACCCATTTACCGATCTCAGAAGGATGAAAAGCTGAGTTGAGGCGTTTGAGAACAGACTTAATCAGTGACTTCACCCCCTGAAGTGTGCCTGAAATAAACCTTGAATGAGTCTAGCAATGATTGCATAGAATTCCAGAAAGACACTTAGCATTCAGGGCCGCCTTGTCACCCCTTCCTCGCGCACGCGATCATGCATGCATCGACTGGCGATTAATGCTGACACTTGCTTTGCGCAGCTCTAAGGAGTGACTCTTGCGGCGCAAGCAAATAGTAAAAAAGAGCGGAGGGCATTCATTGTTTCAACCATCAAATCTCATCATGAGGCCTTTATAAAACGTGACTTCCATCATTTACACAGCACCTTGCCATAAACTGTCAAATAAGCAGAGTTCCTACAGTGGTTGTTGTTTTCCTGGCTGTGAGTAGCTGCCGTTGGCAGGGCTATGTGCTCTAAACTCAATTGTTGTTGACCTGTTTGTAGAAAGCCAGAAACCTAAGGCCATGCCTTCCGTTGCCATGCCATCGTCATGTCAGTACAAAATTACCCAATCAAGGCTGGCTAACATGTACACTTTATGTTAGGTAAGATTTTCACAGAACTGGTAAATCTTCCTGACCTGGGTCCACCCCAGAACTTTTTGCTTTACTAGTGGGATATTTCTCCTTAATACCTCAGTAAGTGGGAACCTTTTTCCACAATTACATAATATGTAACTCTTTTATGGGTGTCATTTTATTACTCTCCATAATGGCTTTTTAAAGTTACCCTCTTTAACAACTTATTGCCAATAAGTGCCTGTTGTTGCTGAGCTGCCCTAGGGGCTCCCCTTTTAAACTTCTTTTGCTAACCTTGAGAGAACTACAGTTCCCAATGGTAGAAAGGATCTTTGGGTCCCTTTTACATTTTATTAAGTGAAACCAGCACACCCCACCTTATGTGGAGTGCTGGGGAGATACAATGTATCCCCTTTCACATTAAAACTGCAACAATTCTGTTACAGGGACAAGCTTACCTTCAATGGCTGGTGGCAGTGATACCTTGTATTAATTTGGTGCACCTTTACCGCGGGCTATGTTCACAGCTGCAGCAAAAGCACACAGGGATACTAATTTTACCAACATGGCCACTGTCTTTTTTTTCCATATTTGTGTTTCTTGTCATTTCGGGTTTGTTCCCTTGACATCCAGGGTAGGAAATTCCTTTGTGTGATTTTTGTCTTCGGTGGGAGGCTCCTGGAAGCCCTAACCAGGCTCCAGTCTGTCTTTGAGGGCAGGAAGTGAGGGAGGAGTCCAAAGGTCTGCAGCCCCTTGTTTTACGCCTTGCTTGAATGGGGACAACTCCCAGTGGGAGGGCTGGCTGTCCTGATTGGACAACCAGACCAGCCAAAAATGCGGGGAGAGAATGCAGAGGTTGTGCTGAGGTTGTGCTGTAGTTCCTGATAAATACTGAAAACCTGGAAACTGAAGAGTAGTGGACCACTGGAACTGAAACCGAAGAAGATGAGGAAGGAAAAGCAGCTGAAACGATTTCCAGTGGCCGGAGAGCCTGCTGTGTAACTGGAGCCTGCTGTAGCCCTTCCTTCCAATCGACCTGGGGACTGCAATAATGATGACTCTGACCCAGAGCCTGGTGAGACTCACTATACTCAAGAAGACCAGCATTTTGAGCCATCCTACGCATTGCTGCAGCCTTGCGTTGCTTTAATACCCCAATACCCTGGGAACTTAAGCCATTGTGCGGTGCATGTTCTTCCAAATTCTTCATCTTGTTGAAACTCAGTGGGCATCCTGGTGGATTCCCAAAGACACAAAAGGAGTCCAAAAAGTCCCCTCAGAAGAGTGCTGGACCTTTGTAACAAGGAGAATTTAACCACGATTTTCTGTCGTCTGTGCTCCTCGAAAAGGCGCCAAAACCGTAGAACAGCATTCAGCCATGAGGGAAACCTTGCCTAGAACTTTCTTCATCAATCCCTACTGCAAAGGTCCTTCTGAGGTCTTGTTTTCAGTCACCACGACAAGGAATCCACTGACCGGGTATTTGGCTGCAGACCCTGAAGTCCTCCTGCTGCAAAATCGTCTTCAATTCTGAGGTAATGTGTTTTCTTGGGTATGTGCTTACCTTAAGCCTGTTAGGATTTCTGTATAGCTGTGGGATGTTTCCTGTGATGGGGAGGACCCTCAACCTTTGCACAGAGTCCCACTGCTAGAATCCTGCTAGGGTGTCTTCTGCGAATCCCCTGGACCCTCTTCTAACCCTTAATTTAAAGTGCTCACCTGTTTGCCCAATCTTCCTAAGGAACTCTGACTTTTGCTACTAAAGGACCTATCCTGACACTGCCTGTTGGTCCCTAGTCCTAGTGACCCCCTTCTGCCACCAAGAACACTCATGCTCCAAGAATAAGGGAAAAAAGATCAAGGGATTGGGACCTTTCCCTAGAAAAGAAAATAAGTGTTTAAAAGTATTTTACTTGTAAAGAGTTGGTTGGCAGCTGTAATTCTAAGAGTGAACAGTTACAAAAGTTCTTACCTATTTTGGATGTGTGATGTAATGCACTAGTCTTAAAAGTATGGTTACAATTTCTTTTTCCTTAGCAACTGTTTTGCCAGTGTAATAGGAAGTATATGTGAAGGTATATTACTTTCCCGTGATTAGGTTGTGCCTCTTCCCAAAAGTAGAGTGTTGGTTTCACCAGATTATTCCTTTGAGGATAATTGTATGAGTGTCCTCCAACTGTTGGCATCACCAGATTAGCCCTTTGAGGATAATTGTTTGAGTGTCCCCCAACTGGGTCTTGCTTCCCCTGACCTGCTGTTAGCCTGTCCAGAATAACTCTGTATTAGGTTGTTGCCTAACTAGAATAACTTTGAGTCATTCAGCAAAGTGTAATATTGGATTTTACTTTCCCCTTCATTGTGAGGTTAAAACTGTATGTGGGTTTTACTTACCTTGTGTTAGCTGTGTGCCATCCAAAAATAAGTTACACAAGTTACTGCTTATCTCTATCTGTGTTCCACTGATCTTAAAAGCACCTGTAATTTAATATTACATCCTTAGGTTTTACTCACCTAGTATAACATTGTGTAATCACAAAAGTAGTTATAGGTTTTTAGTGCAACTGGTTTAAGTGTTCAACTATTCACAAAAAGTAAATTGTCCAGTTGACGGATTGCGTGATTTGAACTGAGAGTCAATGTACAACTGGAAGGGTCTACTGCACTTGCATTACTGAATGTAATCTGAAAGTAACCATTGGTTTTTACTCTCCCCAAGACTAGGTGTGACCTATACTGCATGTGTATGAAAAGGTTTTGACTTTCCTAGAACTACTGTTAGGTATTTTGAATACGGTCTATACTTGGGTCTGTGTGCCTTCAAGTATAGTGTTGTGTTTTTATATTGTGATTTCATATAATGTATTAGTACTTACTTAACACCTAGATTTATCTGGGCCTACATGTATTTAAATAAATAATGTATTTTGACATACATAGTTTTTCAGTGTTTCTTGGGACCATTTGTATGACAATTTCACTTTTACTGATTCTACAGCCCTCCCTCCCTCCTAAAAGTAGCCTGGCTGCTCTGTCTGTGCTACCATGTAATCAGGTGGTACAGCCTCATACTAAGAGTGGAGTCTTGTACTGCCTCAGTTGAATGGTTTTACTAAGCCCTTAGTTGGACTTCAGAAAAACTGTCCTAACACTTTATAACCCACTTGCAACAGACAGGCCTTCTAAATAGCCAAGTGTTTAGAAACCCTGGTTTGATCAGAAGCCCCAAAGCCTGTATGTGTGTAGACAGAGGTCAAAGTGGGCGGTAACTAAAGAGTACGACGTTCCTTACTTTTCAGGTCCATTCATCATTGTTCCCTTACATTATGTGGCCCAGAGTACTGTACCAGGGCGCAGCTTTTGTTTTTTAATCTTCTCCTCTACTGGGGATTCGAAAGGTGAGCCCTGCAGATAACAAGACAGTGTAACATCTCACCGCTATCCTGCAGGCACTGGCTTGCTGTTGTTTATCTCAATAGGCTGCTTAGGGCTTGACACCTATTGCCTAGCAGCCAAATAGTCCAGCTTGCAAAAAACAGCGTGTTTTGCAACTTTGGGAAAAAAACGAACGCTTTTCTTGCCTGCTGCTGCCTGCTGCTGTGCCCGGCTGTCTTGCGCTGGGAGTTACCAAGAACTCGCGCTAAGTCACACGCTTGCTTCCAGGAGGAGGCGGAGCACTGTGGCTGTCACGTGAACAGTCACGTGACCTTTCCTCGCCACAAAGCACAGCCAAATCCACCCTTGCGGCGATAAGCCCGACGGGGTAAAGGGCGCTGGCTGTTGTGCGGCTGTTTGGCACTGGAGGTGCGCAATATAAAGCTAACAGATTGACGGATAAACAACATCTGGGTGATCTTACCCAGAGCTGAGATTGGAGTCCAGTTGATCTCACTTCTCCGGATAAACAAGGTGAGCTAACCCCGCACTATAAGTAGATAGCCGATACTATCTATTTCTGAAAGCCGATCAACAAGCGCATAACGCCAGATTCGAATAGTTTATCATCTGGGTGGGGTGTTGTCGGGAGTCTGCGGGGGGCCTGACCCCTTTTGATCCCTTTGATCCCTAATCCCCCACAGTACAGAGAGTACTCTAAAACTGAGCTGAGTTGAACACACACCTGTAGAGTCTCGAGCACTTACACCAAAAAGAGATTGACCGATACACAAGGCCCTATTGGAAAACTTAACGCGGACCTATCAGTACAGACTAAAACGGCGTCTGATGGCCGCCTACACGCGGAAAGCTTGATACACCCACAAACAAGATTACAGTTGCGAAGATGGAACTCGCTGGCTACCTCACGTTAACCCCCACAGCGGCAGTCGAGCAAGCCCGATTGCAAGTCAGACTGTGACGGTGACTGCACGGGGGAGATAAACCGTTCATCATCAGCATCTGACCCCGAAAATAGACAAGATCTAGACCAAGATCTAAACCAGATGCAAATAAGAGAAGAACAACTGAAAACTCCTGATGATATGATCAATAATCAGCGACATACTATAAGTCTGCAGAACGCGGGGGAAAACCGGATAGCAAGCTGCCCAGCGGCGTTATGTCTCGCTCCCCTTAACACAGAAGGAGCCCCAGAAAGTGATCCTTCGGCGTTATGTCTCGCTCCCCTTAACACAGTTGGAGCCCCAGAAAGTGATCCTTCAAGCGCGCTCCTGAGTAATGATATCTGCGACGCCGAGTGAGGCACTAATGGTTCTCCTCGTAAACTACTTCTAGAAATCGACATGAGCCAGGCCTTGATCCACGATGAAAGTGGCATCTCACCCAGGTCATCGAGATAGAAGCGACGAAGGAAAGCCTAACCACAAATAGATATGACTCCTCCTCAATCTCCTCGAAGAGCTAACCGGCAAACGGAGAAGCGCATCTGCATCTAAAAATGGGATTTAGGGACGATTGGGTCGGTTCTCCTAACGATGATGAAGTTTTCCATCAAGCACGTCATGACACAATCGAGACCCTTCGTAACAAGATACTAAATGACATTACACTAATAAATAAAGCACGAGGCGCCACAGCAAAAGACAGACTGCTCACTCCAATCCACGAGCCCAGTGTCACCGAGGCCATTGAAGATATTGTAGATGTAATGAAGGAGAACTTGGGAGCTCCGCCTCTATCACAATGGAAAAACGCCCACGGGAAACGTAGGTGTATCGACCACAGCCTATCTCCTACCCTACCGTGTTCACAGAGAAAAGGCACAAAAACCCCTCTACAGACTTTAATGAGACCAACAACACCCCCATCTAGGCATGGAGGTGACCCCGAGATGAGACAATCACCCCCCCTTTGTAATCATCGTCAGACTCTTCTTACTTAGCGTCACAGTACAACAAACCAAGGTGTCCCAAACCTCGAACGCACCAATCCCCACAAAACAAGCATGAGGAGTTTTCCTCTGAACTAGTCGGATGTATAATGAAAGAGATTCAACCGCTTGTAATGTCTTCTCTTGCAATATCTATAGCTCCGTTCCTAAAACTATACGAGCAAGTAGATGGGAACCTCAGAGATCTGTCCACACTAGTTGCAATGATCAACTCAAAACTGGTAGGTCTGGACATGGAAATCACACTAACAAACCAAGTGCAACGAGACTCCAACAAAAGAATTGAGGCTTACCTGAATACTCTTCTGGATCAAAGGAAAAATAACAGATCGGAAAAAAAGTTACTGGCAGAAATCGCTAAAGAAGCACTCAACCTTCTAAAAACAAGGAAAACCCCAACAGAGTTTGCCAACGATGAACGCATTAGTATCCGTCCGGATTCTCAAGAGCTGACCTGCATGACCAACAAAACATGTCCTCAGGCGAGCACCAACCTGGAGCTCGATCTGAATAAACGGGTTTCTCCATCGCAACAATCCGAGAGCATCACAATCGGAAGCCAAGAGGTGACTAGCCCTCTGCCACCACCTATAGATCTAACCAAAGATGATGCCACACAGCAGACAAGTTTACATGAAGACATAAGATCGGAGGAGATAAGAAATCCTGAAGTACTTGATAACGCGACAAAAGTTATTTCACCTAGCATGCACCTACAGGATCAACTTAACAAGCCTTGCTTTCAAATAATCTTAGATAAAACGAGATCGACACTGAATCCAGCTTCCCTCGATCCACAAACACCAACTACCTCAACTGACATTGAGAAATGTGCCAAACTGCAAGATTGCGTCTCTGGCCATCTTGACACTGAGACTGAAAGGAACAATGGCATCTTTGCGATCTTCATGCGAAACACTAATCAGACTACTGGGACACACTTAAATCAAACTAGTAAGCAACCTCAAATTAAAAAAAACAAAAATCAATGCACTAAGAACTTTCTACGTGGCAACAACTCCAGAAAGTTCTTACGTAACATAAAAACAGTAAATGTAACTGTAAATCAGAACATAAAACCTGTGGATCCAACCCCGACTAAAAAGAGCTCAGAAAAGGAGGTGACAGGGGAGCTTTCAGATAAAAAAAGTGAGGAATCTGACAAGGAAGCCGAACAAATGAACGAGCTGATAAATATGTCAACTTATGAGGACACTGACGAATTGGAGTCAATGGACCGTAAGATATCAATTGGGTCATCTTCAAGTCATAATGATCCCTCACAATAGACAGAAAAAAGGAGTACAGAATTAAAACCAACATCTACATTGTTGTCTTCACATGTTACAATGCCACAAAGAATTTGTACAATGATCCCCAAGATCGCAAACACCGAAAAAGCCCTACCGGTGGAGGCTAGCTCTATCTTCCTCACTCTGACAGAAAGACGGGAAATGATGCTCAAGAAAAACGAGGTTAGAGATGTCAAAAGACAAAAGCACTCAAAAGCCTTCCCCAGCCAGAACGCAGGAACGAAAATCGAGAGCCTTACGCTGATGTTCGGAAATTTGCACCAAACAAGTGCTATGGGAAAGGACCTTCGGCGATTAAAGCTCCTGCCATAAAACAAGCGCCTTGCGAACATAAAGGAAGTGCCCCTCATCAAAATGAGCAGTTAGACAACAAAACTTCCATATCCATCTATAAAATAAAGATTGAAAGATTAGAAAGTCAAGATGACGTGATCATGAACCGCAATAATGTTCTACGATTACTCCACTGCGTCCCGCGTCTGAGAACGATACAATCGTATGACATCCAAACAGTGGAATTTCCACAGGAAGGCCAAAATGATCTCGTATTACTACATCTGAAATCAAAAATGATAACCAACAGTATCTTAGGTGCAACGCCTGAGCTGATGTCGCTTGGATTCGACATTCTGGAACTATCCAATGAAGATAACCATAAAAGCCCCTCTAATAAAACTACAGAACCACAGCTAGTCTCACCCTTTTGGAAGAAAAGTAACGAAGTGAAGAGCTCTGATAAAACGCAAGAGGTTAGCCAACATAATAGAAACCTGAGCATCGACAGCGATTGTGACATAAAAAAAGCAAATACGTCCAAAACGACTTGGTGGAACAAATCCAAATCACAGTCGTTGGCACTCAAGCCTTCAACAAGAAAAACTGCACAGTGGAACTGGAAAATAACGAAAACGAATCATCGGATAACTGGGGGTGGCTTGCAAAAGCCCTGAATAAAACAACTCAAAGCTAATGCCAACTAGAAAACTCGCCCCCGACAGTCAAGTTTGGCTCCTGGAACACCAGAGGATTTGTGCACTTATACCAGGAGAGCTGCTTTCCAGGGTTGGATGTCGTGTGCCTTCAAGAGACGTGGCTGGACAACTGTCCCATCTCTGGAGAATATGAGATTGCATTCAATCCAGCTATCAAACAACTGATGGGTAGGCCCATGGCAGGCCTTATTACCATGGTCAAAAAAAGCTCTGGATATCAAATCCTCAATACTGAAAACGTGACTCCCTATATTCAGGCAACGACAATCACACAGAGCAACGTAGGAAACAAGAAAATCCACATCCTGAATCTATACTGGAACCACAAGATAATAAGCAGCAATGGATATATAGACAAAGTTACAACTGTCATAGATGATTGGTTCGAAGCAGACGTTGGCGCTGATACTGTGATCCGTGGAGACTTGAATATGAACTGTCTAACATCAAACAACGAATTGAATCCGAATAACTCTAACAAAACACAACTCGCCAGTCAATGGGCAACAGAGATGGAGCTAAGAAACCTCATGCTGATGAACGGAAACTTAGCAGGTGATATTCCAGCTCAACCAACTTGGTCTAGAGGCACCCAACGATCGACCCTTGACTACTTTTATGTCAGTGAGAAAATACATCAACATGCAATATCACTAGTGGTGCACCCTATGACCAATAGTGATCATGACTTAGTCATTCTGTCATGCATCTCAGCTTATGGAGCTAAATCCTCAACATGGAAATTCCCGGTAATGATTGAATCCAACAGGGTCAGACTGAAATTAAAGAAGACAGAGGTTAAAAACATACTAACCACATATGTGGAAGAGCAAAAGGAGACTGAATATATCCATCTCTTAGACGATTTCAAAGAAAAACATCAAGGATCCAAAGCTCGTGGCTTTGTTGTAAGACATAAATTTTATCTAGAGCTGAGAAAAAGAAAGAGAGAATTAAGAGCGCAACTAAGACATCTAGCGAAAACTGACTCCAATAGTTATCTAACTGCAAAAAGAGATTGCAAACAAAAGTACAAAAACTGGTTACGAACACACAAAGCAGATATGATGCAGAACGATTCACAATTAATAATGGAAAAATTGCAAAACAAAAATTCCTCTGATTTTTGGAAGATAATCAACAACGAGGGAGCCCCGCAAATTGCATTACTGAAAAATGCAATTACTGAAGATGAGTGGATACACCACTTCTCGAAGCTGTACAGTAAAAGAACAACCGTAGTAGAGACATCATCATCTATCCTAGAAAAATGGAAGTTAGATTTTTATAAAAATGACATTGAGGAGATAATAAAAAGAGCTAGCACCTCCAGAGCACCAGACCCGGACGTTCTAACAAACCACACAATCAAAGAAAATCCGGAGCTGTGGGTGGAGCTATGCCACACGATGTTCAAAAGAATAGTAGCTAACTGTAAAAGCCCGGATTCATGGAAATGCGCAATAATCATTTCAATTTTCAAGAAAGGGAATCGATCTGACCCGACAAACTACCGATCCATCGCGCTGCTAGATGTGCTAGGCAAAGTGTACGCGACTCTTCTACAACAACAACTTGTGAAATGGGCAGCTGACTCAAAACATCTGGACCCACTTCAGACTGGTTTTGTCAAGGGTGTAGGCTGCGCCTTGAATCTCCTCTTAATCAATCTCCTCAAAATGGAAGCCATAAGAACAAGAACCAAGGTGTACCTTGCACTGATAGACTTCTCACATGCCTTCGACAGCATAGATAGAGAGCTACTATGGGAGAAAATGAAGACGTGGGAATGTCCGGAAGATCTGATAGCGGCCATCAAAGAGCTCCACACTGGTACAAGCATCAAAATTCGCCTGGATTAAAAAGGCACCTGTCCAAAGCGATAAACACCTTTTGCGGGGTTAAACAGGGTTGCCCACTGGCTGCTATAATATTCAACTTATTTTTATCGGACATTGGAAGAGCAATTGACAGCGTTCCTTCTCTCCAAAAATACACGGAGCCCCACTAAGTTGGATGCTATATGCCGATGATCTAATATTGTTAGATGTAACACCTATAGGCCTACAGCGAAAGATCGACGCAGTGGACCTATATGTGAGAGCTAATGGCTTACAAATCAACAAAAAGAAGTGTGAGGTGCTAACACTGCAAAACTTGAAAACGTCAAAGCTCAAAAAACCTAAATGGCACTTGGGAAAAGAGTGGCTAAGTAACACAACAAACACAAGATACTTAGGCATGCGAATCAATTCAAGCCTGAACGACAGTCAATGGGAACAGGTAGCCAAAACCAAATGCCGGCAATTTGCATGTCAAGCTAGCGTATTACACAAGAAATTCGGAAAATTCTCAATAAAACCGGTAAGGAACTTCTACTGCCAAAAGGTAGTGCCGGCCCTGATCTTTGGTGCAGAAAACGCTCTCAGATGCTCTGCGGATGTCTGGTCCACCCTAGAAAACATCTTCTGGGTAAGAGTTTTGCAACTACCAAAGGGTACATCAACTGCATGTATCAGATACGAGCTAAACTTAATATCAATCAACGCACGAGTTAGCTGGAACCTGTTGAGCCTCTTCAGAAAGGTGACCATGAAGAAAGTGGCCTTGCAATTTGAAATACTACAAAATCCTAGCAAAGGAAATTCCAACTGTCTGCTGTCATTGTGGTACAAACGCTGTGAGGAAATTTTGGCTTTTTACGACATCGACCTAAAAATCCTACACGACAACCCGGATACTGCAAAAACTAAGGTCTGGCGAATGGACTGGATTGTGACTGGGAACTTAAGATCAGCTAACAATTTAATGAAGGAGGTGCCGTGTGAAGCAAGAAATCTAAACACTCTACAGTCTTATATCGAACATTTCCCAGATAACGGCAGCAGAGCCCTGTTTCTACACTTCAGACTAAACGCATTTAAAACAAGAGAGTGGTCTAGAGAGCTACGCAAAACAGAAGAACTTAATGTAGCCTGTAGATATTGCAATCAGAAGGAAGAAACTTTAAAACATCTGACACTCCATTGCAAGAGTCTACATCGAGAGAGAACACTGACTTTAGGGCCTCATCTAATGAAATTTCAAACGCCAAGTGCGGATGACTGGTGGCAAGCCCTGTTCGACAGCCGGGAGAAACATCTGAACTATGCGTTAATTCGCTTCCTGAGCCTGTTGAAAAAACTACTGACATAACACCTAAAACAAGGGCAAAACTGTGAGACTGCATCAAAGAGGCTCTCAACTGGCGAAGGCTCGAATGCGACCTGCTATCTTATGATGTTAAGGTTTCAACAGATGAGAGTTACCTGGACATTTAAGAAGAGAAGAGAGAATAAATTGTAGTGTAATAACTGTTCTCCTTTTTTAAAGGCATTTTTGTCAATAAAAAAAATAAATAAATAAAAAAAAACAAAAATAAAAACACAGCATTGGTTAAGGGGTGGAGTGCAGGGTCGGACTGGGACAAGAAATAGGCTCCGACACCCAAAAAAAAGTGCCTCACTCCTCGCCTCAAAAGAGTGGCCCACCCCTCGCCTCAAAAAAGTGGCCTACCCATCACCTCAAAAAAGTGTCCCTCAAACCATCATCCGTGAATTGCCTCAATTCACGACTTTACCGAAAATGCTACTTATGGAGGGTTCATGTGCCTGTTGCACATTATGTTTTGTGTAAACGCTTGAGAAAGTGATAACATTCCTTTTGTTCTTTTTTTAAAAAACATCATCATCCCATAGCTTAATACTTATTTTGCAGAACCAGACTCAAGGCATTGCCGCTAGTAATGAAAATAGAGTTGCATTTAATAGGCAGTACAGCCATATGATGTAGTAGTGTAGAAAGTACTGGTTACCAGTTGTATTTATGCTCAAATAACAATACAACTCATACAATAACATAACTTTGCATTCAATTCTGTGACAGGGTCCACAGCTCCTGTAAATCCTGCTTCCAGCACCATGTAAATCCTGGAACTCACTCAATCAAGAGTTCCTGCAACAATGTTCTTTTATGTGCAACTAGGTCGATAATGTCCGGATTTTGCAATTGAACAAGCACGTTCCGCTCCACAGACATGAGCATAAAGGCTACGAGGTTGTCTTGGCTTGTTGGTTTCTACGGCGGGTTTTAATATTCTTCAATTTTGAAAAAGGTCTTTCACATGCTACCTGTGTGCAAGCTAAGGTCAAGATGAACTTGTATGCCAAATACAATTGCCGGTAAGCACTACTAAAAAGTTCATACCTTTTTAGAATTGCATAGCAACATATTGCACAGTTACAGCTTGTATTGCATTTCTGTACTAAATGTTTAGGTAGCTCTTCAAATTCTTGTAGTGCTGGATCTTCACTATGTAGGGCTTCAAAGGCATACTCTTCTGGTAGTGTCCTCCTCAGTTTTGTCCACTTTCTTGCAAAGTATGAGAGTTCTTCCCTTAACCCCTGTAGAGTTATGGAGTCATCCAGTCTTTCAAGCAAGGAGCAAATATTTCTAAGAGCATTGTTGGCTAGACTTTCATTGAAATGTTTGGGATCCAGGTGTAAGTGATTTCAATCCGGCACTTCACCTAAGTCAATGCCTAGCGTGTGATGCACAACTGAAACCCTTAATTATTTATTTGTGTCTATAAGTTCTTTTATTCTGAATGATGTACCACTTATATCACGCCCCTCTCTTTTAACCCCCCTGGTCACAATGAACCAGGAATCAGGCTGGTTTGCAAAGTTAAAATATTTATTTTATATTTCACAATATATATATATATCATACTATTTTAATGGCTACACAATGATCACCAATGGGGTGATGTCACGCTAATCAATCTCTTTAATCACAAGGAGCAATGATGGGAAAAAATAATGCAGCACAGAGATAATACTTTTGTGTGTGTTCAATCAAATGGCAATGTGATTACTATTTCCCCCTGCACACCCCTCAATCCCCCCAATATGCAATATGAAGAGATAGAAGGAGAGAGAACAGGTTTCAGGAATGCAGAACTCAAACAAATATGTCAATCCCAATTCCCCTACCCCCCAGCAAACACAAGAGGGAAGCAGGAATGATTGGCAAACTGTCAAAAATGGTTTCAAAGTTGGCTTTGAATGAATAGGTAAAACACTGAAAATGGTTTAATTCACTGATATTGTTGAAATTCTCATGGGAGCCCCTTTGTATGTTTTCAGACAAACACTAGCAATGATTAGAGAGTAATAAGCAAGTAGAAAACTTAATTTTGAGGTCAGGGGGAATGAAAAGCTATTTTACACTTTATAGATTTTTAGCCAAATGAAAAATTTGCGGCAAACGTTTCTGCATGCTGCAAGTGCGATTGTGGAAACACTATAAGGAGTTGAGATGCTGCTTGGGTTCATTGGAAAGCTTAGGATGTTAGCTTCAAGTAGACACTTAAATTTGTTTCTAGCATGAAATATGAGTAAGTTATGAACGTTTTTGTGGAGGTCGTTTTTTTTCAGATAGAGGAAAATGTAAAACAATGATGCGCTTTTTAAAATTACAAACAGGGTTCTTTACAATAGGGATGGACTATGAAGATGCAAACTACACAACAGCACAGCCACCAGACCAGGACGTCACCGATCAGGTTTTTTGCCCGTCGAGACGCTTGCCTTCTTCAGAAGAAATATATCAGCGCAAAGATGATTTTAATAATATTATTACAGAAGGACTATAGGATAAGAGAGAGAGTTCAGGCAGGACAGAAAGGATTCCTAACAATAGAGTTTTGGATATAATATAGATTTGATTCGGATAGGGATGACTATGGACAGTACATAGGCTAGTGACAATCCTATACTATGGTTACTCACTACCAATGTTTTGGATGAAACCGTCCGGGATTCTGGTCAAAGATTTCTGGCACAGACTGCTGGGCACACCGGACTGGACGGGTCAGTGATCAGCAAGGCCCTCTGGACACCGCACGGCTGGACTGGACAGCAATGCGCTCTGGTCTACAGTGCACAGCATGACTGGACTGGATTTGCAATGGCTCTCTGGTCTGCACAGCACAGCACGGCACCAGACTGGGTTTTAATCTGCCCTTCTGGTTATGAAGATAATTCTTTGGCAGGCAAGCAGTTACAGCACAGCCTGGCTGCTTCTTTTGGTTTCCCCGCTAAGTTGAGGGATGGGTTCTGGAAGTTAGGCCCAGCTGAAAGTGAATCAGCTATGCTCTGAGCCTTTCTGCTTGCAAAGTTTTTGGAGTCTGGAACAAGGAGTATTGATCGATCTCCTTCAAAGTGCTTCGCCAAATTCGGGATGGTGGGTGGATCAGTCTGTCCTTCTAGGTCCTCAGCTGTCTCTATTTATGTATTTCATAAAGGGGTGGGTATGCTGAATTATCCTAGGCACACCCCCTAGCTAGTCTATTGGCTAAAGTCTGCTCTCTCCCTTGATTGGAGGGGAAAACAGAGTGTCATCATGATGATGCGGTTTATGAGGCAGGGAAAGCCTCCCCTTTGCCTTTTGCACATAAAATCTATTTTTGATATAATACATCTTTACATGTTTACAATCTTTATACTTTAGAGATGTCCACCAAAGTAAACTGGAAGGTTTCAGGTTTTTTGGAATACACCATGTGAAAGAGAATCCACGTGGGGGCAATCGAGAATTAGAGCTCTGTCCGATGGAAACTAGGCTTATTTTGGATCTTGCAACCAAAAAGCCCAAGGGGCATAATTTAGATGAAGAGTTATATACCTTCCTTGGAACATGAATTGCGTAAAATTCTGTGAATTCTAAAAATGTCTTTTTACCCCAAAGTTAAATTTAGGATGTCTTGAAAGCTGGACTTCAAGAAAGTAGGAAAATATTTTAAAATAATATTTTACGAAAGTCTGTTTTACTCGTTAAACATATTGTATGTGGATTCTATTCGCCAAAAATACATTCTTCATGTGGAGTCTGAAATGTAAAGATTGAGAATGAACCTTTTGTAAATCTTTCTCCCTACATAACTAAGTCTAGGGCCAAACCGTGATAGAGAAGCACTAAACACTGTGGCAGCTATACATTTTGTTTGCACAATGCACTATGCACATTAGCTTCTCTACACATTGCTTAAATAAGGTTTTAACTGGTTTATTTTCAATTTTATTTGACCATATGTGTGTGTAGTAGTTTTTTTAAAATACAAACATTCTTGCATATTTATTGTAAATCTAAATAAGGTGACCTTGATGTTTTGCAACCTGTCAAATTTTATCTACATGTTTGCATTTCGTAGCTAATTCTTTTCGGCAATGGATTTTATTAGAAAATAATTTGCACAAGCACTAGGCACTTTATATATTGACCGAATACGATTTGTACAAAAATTTAAAAGACTAAATAAGTTTGGTATTAGCTTAATAACTAATGCATGCACACATGAAAAAATCTAAGAAATACTGTAATTTATAAAGATCTCAGGCAGTTGCAAGCCACAGAAGATTTTATTTATCTATATAAAACAAAACATGCAAGAAATGAAACTACAACATACATTCTTCCTTTATGCACTAAGCACTTTATAAACCAGTGTTGTAATGTATACAAAACCTATTTCAAAATGGCTGAATGCATTCAGTAAGGGAAGTCATAGAACCTTAGTAGGGTAGAAAGTGAAAATGGACAACACACAAAAAAACTCAATGGAACCATAGAGTTTTGCATGTACTTGTATTTAATGGCTTTGTGTAACAGTTGTTCTTGTGTATGTGATCAAGCAGCGGGAGCACTGTGAAACGCGTTGTAGCATGAAAAATCTGTCTCTTTGATGCCAAAATAAAACTGGATAAGTGAACGAACTTGCTGTTGTTTGATGGGCTGATTTCCTGAACTGGCGTACGACCGCAACTTGAGATTGCCGTCCTCCCTTGGAAGAAGTGAAACCACTTCTTCTCATTTTTGAAATATATACATATATATATATATTCAGTGAAAAAACTTTGTCAAAGGGACGTTATGGTTCCAAGTAAAACTGAAAAACCCTTGAAATTCGCCAGTTATGGTAAGCTAAGCAACCATAACTCACGCCACCACCATGCACTGCTAATACTAACACCCAGGACATCAAAGATGACATCACGAATGTCATTGATGACATCACTGATGACATCACATGTGTATGTACTTTTCATGAAATATGTGTACAAGAGATTCTTACTATAATGTTGCGAAACAAGTGTCAAGGATCATTGCAATAAATATCATATTATTAGTGCATTGAACGATGCATTGATATAAATATCATTCTATTATGGGGTTCTATCTGGTATACTAAGCTACTCGTACAGAAACATAATATTGTGTGCAGCGTACAAGATGAAGGTATAATATTCCTAATGTTAATATGTTGAATAATGAAATGATAATTGTTTTCTTAATAGATTTTTGTGTACTGTGAAATATGTAATACGTAGCTAATAAAACACATGTATTACATAATTGCATTACTATAGACAAAACACAAAGACACAAGAACACATACCAATATGGGTATATACAGGGAAAGTGAAGTTAGCAGAAAAGCACAAGTAGTAGCAGAAACAATTCAGAACTTAACTGATTATTTTCATGCAAATAAATGATTGCTCTCTTTCAAAGCTGCTATTTACCCTATGTATATGTATCACTTGATGTGATTGGACCCACAGGGAAAGTACAATCATAAAAAAAAACAGAACTATCAAGAAGTGCTCATAAGTCTATTGATTATCTTTATGCACAAAAAGGATTGCTGTCTTTCAAGCTTGTGTCTTCCCGTATGTATATGTTTCATATGATGTGACTGGACTCTAAGGGAATTACTGTAAGAACCTACTTGAAGGATACGTCTACAAATAAAATAACATTTTTAGTTTCTGACTGTTACTGAAGAAAACCATGTGGCCTAGACATGTCAGCAAAAGAAAAAAGAGCAAGCCAGACATATGATGTCATCAGTGATATCATCAATGACATTTGTGATGTCATCTTTGATGTCCTGGGTGTTAGTCTTAGCAGTGCACGGTGGTGGCGCGAGTTAGGGTTGCTTAGCTTACCATAACTGGCGAATTTCAAGGGTTTTTCGGTTTTACTTGGAGCCATAACGTCCCTTTGACAAAGTTTTTTCACTGAATTTCATAGGTTTTTAGTAGCACAACTTAACCATAACGTCCCTTTAACAAAGTTTTTTCACTGAATTTCATAGGTTTTTAGTAGCGCAATTTAACCATAATGTCCCTTTAACAAAGTTTTTTCATTGAATTTTGTAGGTTTTTAGTAGTGCAACTTAACAATAATCACTTTCACTTTATATACATATCATATGGAACTGACTGAATCTCTTCTACTGTACTTGATGTCCGCAAACTCATTTAATGTTCGCGGATATGTTCGAAGAACAGTACCACTACCTAAAAAACTCTGGGGGGGTATGTTTGATTGTTATATCATAACATAGGAACATTAAACAAATTAAAAAAAAAACACACAAACACATTATATGCACTAATACATAAGAAATGTAAACCATATATACAACACACTAACCATTCATTTAAATGCACTATGTCTAAAATGGAATATACCACAAGAAAATAAATTGGCTTCCAACATAATTACCTCACAAACACAACAGAACTGAGAACAAGAACAGACCCACTGAGTACATGGGACATATCTTACCTGAAATAGTAAGTGTACTTAATTTTATTCATATATTTATAAACTTTCTGTATTAGATAAAAACAATATTATCTTTTTTTTTTCTCTCACATAAAGTCTAGTACTCTGGAATGGCTAGAGGAACATTTCCCACATGAAGAAATGTCACAAGATAGTGAAACTAATGGTAAACACTTTATAATATAAACCATTTAATTATTATTATTTTGTATACATTTAACATATATATATATTTTTTTGTACAGAGCATAACAAAATAGAAACTACCTCTGAAGTTTATGGAAAACACGCTTGACAGCATAAAAGAAAAAATTGATTTATTGTGGACCAATTTTAATAATTTGAAAACTTTTGTTGAAGATCATTTTAAAACAAAAACGTCATGCCATTGCCCCACATGTACTTGTCCCCCCTCTCCATATCCCAGTCAATTATCCCCAAACCCTCTCCATAACCCAAAACGTTTTGATGAGACCTCCATCCCTTCTTCACCTAATAACAATCATGATGAAACCCCTAATTCTCCTGTTTTTGTTTCTGTTTCTGCCTCACCTTCTCTGTCATAAATTATTAATATATGTTAAATAAAGTTTAATTTTTATATTGTGTTGTAAATAGTTTCGTTTTTTTTTTTTAAAAAAAAACAATGTAGGTGTCCACGGACAGTGCAGGTGTTCTAAAATGTTCGTAAATAAACGAAAATGGAGGTGTCCTGAAGACCACTATACCTGTTCGTACTGTTCGCTAGAAAGATGAAACTATTCTAAGAACACACGCGATGTCTTGAAATGTTCGTAAAAAATAAAAAAAATTAAAGTGTCCTGAAGAACACTATATCTGTCCGTAGTGTTCGCTAGCAAGTTCAAACTGTTCTAAGAACACACACGGTGTCCTGAATTGTTCGTAATTAAACGAACATGGAGGTGTATTAAAGAACAGTATACCTGTCCGTACTGTTCGCTAGCAACTTGAAAATGTTCTAAGAACACAATTGGTGTCCTGAAATGTTCGTACATAAACGAAATTGAACATGTCCTGAAGAACAGTACATCTGTCCTTACTGTTCGCTAGCAAATTTAAACTGTTCTAAGAACACATGCTGTGTCCTGAAATGTTCGTTTCACGTGTGACACAATTTTGATTAGTTCAACAGTGTCCGTAGAACATCAACGCGCATGCGCTAGCCAATCTCCGTGCATTTGGTGTCCTGCGGACAAGCGCTTCCTTCGCGGACTTTTTCGCGAACGGATCATATGACCACACCCACGCTGATCGCGTGTTCTGAATGAGGACACTGTTCGGGTCCCCGAACAAATTAAAAGTAAATTTTCAATTAATCCATAATATTTTTCAATAAAATCTCACCATGGCTCAAGTCCCACATAGTAATCCTGAGTTTCTACATACCTTTTGAAACTTTTCAAACTTTTTTTGTGTTCGATCTGTCCGCGGACAGCACGCATGTCCGCGAACCGGGCACAAGCACCCCTATAAAAGAGCACGCCCTAGAGCTTATTCTCATTGTGTTTCTGGCTATTCTTCAGAGCACAGCTATTTCTCCAGCAACTTGCTGATTACCCCTTCGAGATGGCATCCCTGGCTGCAGAACTGCCACCTGGTGCTGCACCTGCTTCAGCACCACCCCCACCCCCTCCACCACCACCACCTCCCCAAGGGCCTGAAGAGGGGAACAGGAGTGAGGATGCGGAGGAGGAAGAAGAGGATGATGAAAATGAGGTAGAGGAAAACCCTACTACCTGCACTAGGCGTGAGTCTTGGGTGTGGCGTTTATTTACCATTCATGGTATTGTTCCTAAGGCTCATGCGAACATGTTACCTTCAATGAGTGCAAAATGATACTCAGTCGTGGGAAGCACGGTAAGTGCAGCTTTGGAACCACTACTATGAAGCGACACCTGAGGTCATTTCACTCTGGGGCTATTCGCAGGGTTGTACCTTGCGAAGAACGTAGCAGGTTCATTTCCTCTACTTCATCCTCTGTTTCTGATCCTGTCACCACAAGGACCACCTCTGTGGTACAGCGTCTTCCTCAAGCTGCCTCACAGGCCATACAGAATGCTGATGACCCTTACCTTTTGAGGGTCACAGTTGTATGTATGTACTGTGACACAGTACTCTGCAGGGGGGAGCGACTTTGTAGTGCTTTTGAGACTATCGTCTCAGAGCATGAGAAGATCTGCTCACTACCCAAATGAAACCCACTCTACATCTTCCTCTCTCAGATCGTCCTTTCTTATCCCTGTGGTTGGTGTCCCCCCCTTTACCTTCCTTTCCCCTCCTCTCCTAGTGTGTCATGTATAAAAAAACCAAAAAAAAATACAAAATATCAACAAAAAAAAATAAGGCTCTTTTCAGAGCCGCCTTTCACAGTTAAAAAATAGAAGTGAAAATAAATGAAGCAGGGCCCTTTGTATTTTTTAGAAGTCCGCGGACAGTTGGCGAACATTTAAAAAATTGGGTTGCTACCCCATCACAAACATTGCAATTTTCTCTGGGAAGAAGTGGTGGCTCTGAAAAGAGCCTTTGGGTGGTGTTTGTAAGTCAAAAATTATACATGCTTAACACCTAATTCAAAATGGTTGTTGTAATTCCAAAAAAGGTTGCAATGCATTTTGTACATTTCTCAGAAAAATCTGATTGCCAGCAAAAGTAAGATGGACTCCATCTCTGCGAAAAATGTATGTACTATGAAACATAATATTTTCATTGTGAAAAGAGGACATGCCAAAATCTCTTAGAAAGGCACAAACAGCCTTATTAACATTGCGCCTTGCTTTTTCCATTTGTGGACCAAATGAAGAAGAACGAAGCCACATTTGTCTCTGCGCAATCCGTGAAAATATCACTTGAGAATTAGGAAACATGTCCATAACCTTCCCAAGTCCTTCTTTCATAGCAAATTGCAAAACAATTCCAGTCACATGTCCTAAACTGTTCCCTACACAATGAATTACAATTATGTCTGGATGTTGCTCTGTCTCCAAAGTAGCACAGAGAGGTAGCAAGTCCAACCACTTCATTCCACGTACTCCATGCCAGTGTACTTCCACATGTGGGAATCCAAGATCTACAGCTACTCCACAGCTTCCTGCATGCACCTTCAAACAATGTATCCACGAATCTCTCAAAATCCAAACAATCTGTTTTCTGAAACACACAGCCATAGCTATCTTTTGTTCTCTCAGTAAAAAGAGTATCTGAGAAACTCTCTCCTGGCACAACACACCCACTAAACTTTCCTGACCAATCCCTTTCAGTGCTTATTCTCATTTGCATGACTTCTGAACCCAAAAATCCCTGGATGTTACTCCCGATGTCCGCGAACTACCGCCATGTCCGCGGACATATCGTAACATGAACAGCCCTTATACCATTTCCACTTCACTCTCTCTGCCATTCCCTCATTGGATGTAGCTAAAAAATCACATGACCATGCACCAATCACATTCAGGACCTCTAGATCTAACTGCATCATCATAAATCAGCACTGCAAATGTACTGTGAATCTCTCTGAGTACAAGTGTCATATCATTGGCAAGCACCATCTACCAGAAATACTGTACAAGTCTCCAAGATTTCTACTTGCAGCTCCATGCATATCCATATGCATGAACACAAACTTCAGGTATGCCTACTTTCTGTACAGTAGATGAACACATTTTCAAACAGACTTTTAGCTTGTGTAATCTGTAAAATTAATTTACTGTATTTTTCCAATATCCTAAAATCAACTATCACTTATAAACCTTTATACTATTTACTTTCTTTATACACACACACTCAAATCATGTTAAACTAACATTTTTTAAATGAAATATATAGACTACATATATTCAAACAAAATTGCATGCAAGCACAAACTATGTTTAAACCTTTAAAAAAATACTTATACAATTTCATATTTTTTGTTTTTATTTATTTATTTACTTAATTACTTTAATTTAGACATGACATTGAGGCGCTATTACCTAGAACAGCTTACTTACAGAAATAGTGGTATTCACTGGTATATTATAAATTTCACAAGACATAGTAAAGATATTTTTTTTGCTACAGTTAGTCATTCAATACAATTTATTCATTAAGAACATATTATATATACTGAACTGATGCAATGTATCTAATGTAGATAAATTAGTTTAATGGTTTTAAAGAAGGCACTGAGGATTTCAATTAAAAAAATCAATATCTAAATTAAAAACAGCGCTATATACAAACAAAGTTACTAATTTGAAGCTTTTACAATTTCAGTGAAGACCAGTCTACTGAAAAGAAGCAGCCGAATTCGAAGAACAAAGAAGAACTAAGAAGTTACCTGTTAATTTAAGAAATAAAGTAAGTAGAATATCACCATAATATTTGTATTATTAATCAAACATACTATAACATTAATACAAGCTATTTTGGTGCCTAAAAATAGAGATTGTGTGCCATTTTGTCCGAAAATCTCCATATCTTAAACAGCGATTTACAGCCAGAATTGCCCATAAATTCCTATTTTTGGACACACAAATTACCCAACTGAACCGCTACAATTTTCATATTATAGAACAAACAACTGTTTTAATTGTATACATTAGATTTACTATTTGTACTTTTCCACACCACTAGCTTACTTTTTTTTTGTCATCTGAACCCCAGTTTAGTACCACATAAATTCAAGAATACCTATCCCTACTAGTTGTAGTTCCCAATGCACAATCACACACCATCACATACATCTTTATCATCTTACTCAAACACTCATGCACACAGCACACATACATTCCAGAACACCCCAACCCATATCTTCTTTATTTTTTTCAACAGACCCGAAAGAATGCCTACCAAAAGTCAAGTCCGTAGAAAGCAACGCAAAAGTAGAGCAAATGAAAATAAAAGTGTCCAACATAAGCATCCATCTCTAGCAGAATTTGTAAAAAAAATTGAAACAAAACAGCTAATACAGTCATTAAGTGAAACACAAGAAGTTTCAAGTACAAAAACTTTGCCCCCTCTATCAAAATGTAAAACAAACCAAAAAACAATTAACAGAAAATCAACTATCACTACGGATAAAACTACTTCTTCAAATTTTAATATAGTGCAAAGAAAGCATACCAAGAAAAGTATTTTAGCCAAAATGTACCGTCACAAAGTCCTTCAAAATCTTATAAAAACAGGAGAGAAATCAGGTTCAATGCTTAAAACCTATCGTAGGAAATTAATCTTAGAAGCGTTGATGGACAGTGCAATTCTTCTGAAAAGAAAGTTATTTATTTTACTGTTAAACAAAATGAAACCACTAACAAAACTAATAACTAAATTACAAAAAAGACTTCTCAATAAGCGAAATGTCAACAGAAAGAACTTCTTAAGTATCTGTGTAGGTGAAAGGAATCACACTACGAGCACAGAACCATATTTTAATGAAGAAGCGTACAAACAAAAGCAAACAAATACAATTGCCATACATAGCAGTGGTCGAGGTTATGAAAAAGTGAATAATACCATAATGGAACAAGAAGTACGCCAAACAAAAATATGCCCTGAAAACGTAGAATTACCCCTCCATTCAACTGAATCAGAATGTCACGTGTACAAATGGCCATGCACCTCAATGTGTAACATACCCAAACAATGTTTCAAATCTTTACACCAATTCCTCAATAAATATGTAAAAAGCAAAGACAAAATCAAAATTAAATTACTGCAAAATGTGGATACCTGTCCAGTGCGCAAGTACACAGGACTACAAGGACATTCATTGGCCTGCATTACAGGACCTACTTGTAAAACCACTTTCCATGATATCAAAAGGATATCAACACATCATTCAACTATAAGAAATCTAGTCTATAAACTGTACTATGCTAAAAGTCCTGCTTTAGCACTAGCAAAGTTAAATAACATCCTTCTACATGGTACAGCAAAAGACCTACTTGAAGAAATTCACTATATCCAGAAAAAATATTTTGGAAGTGAAAGCCATTTACAGAATGAAATAGCTTTAAACAAATTAAGCAACAATTCTACACATGGAAACGTTTTGCTAAACACATACAAAAAAGAAATGCTAAAATTTAAAAGTACATCAGCTGAAGTACCAAACCATGTATGTGTATGTTGCCGTAGAATTTTTTATAAAAGTAACACAAAAACTGTGGACCTATCATACAAAATAGAAGACAATGAAGATTCTAAATGGTTTGAATTAGCTCTCTACCTTGTAGCAGAAAACAAATATGAAATAACTGAGCCCTTAGTACTTTGCAGTTATTGCACTACAAAACTTGACAACAACCAAACTCCTTCACGTTCTATCACAAATAATTTGGAATTATACCCAGTACCAAAACCTCTACAACAACTTAATTTATATGAGAGCATCATAATTCAAACAGTACACCCATTTCAAGCAATAATACGCCTTCAACCAAAAACAGCAAAATTACCTCCCTCTGAATTGGTAAAAGGCATTTGTGGAAAAGTAGTTTATTTACCATTAGATCTAAAAGAAAATGTGCATACTCTAAGAGTGCAACATCCAATGCAGCAATCTTTAATTATCTTAGTAAATGGAGTGCCTACAAAAGACAAAAAAATATGGCAACAGCTGGTAGATTTATATAAAGTTAGACAAGCCTTCCAATATCTTAAAGAGAATAATGAATATTACAAAGAAATTAATATTGAAGAAAACTTGAAAGATACAACTGAAATAATTCAAGAAACACAAGAAGCTGGTCAATTTGAGCTACTAGATCCTGCTACAATATCAAATACTTTAGACCATTATACAATTCATCCTTTGCACTGTAATGACACCGTAGAAGATGTATTGGAAACTTACCAAATGCGTCAAACAAAAGGATCGCCAATCAGCGTATGGGAAAAAGGTATAGAAGCACGTGCGTTTCCTCTACTCTTTCCTACTGGCAAAGGAGGAAGGTATGATGATAGACCTATTCAAATATCAGCTTCAGAATACCGCTCATTACAGATGTATTCTGAAGATCCCAGATTTAGACAAAATGTGGAATACATATTGCACCTACTCTTTGAAAGTGAACTAGCAACTTTATGTTACGGAGTTGAACACATATTAAAATCAGGATCACACTTTCAAAATATGACAGCTACACAATTATTAGAAAATGTGCAACAAAAGGATGAGGTTTTACAATCAAATATTACAAATCTATTAGCAAATATGCGTGGTACTAAAGAGTAGTGGTTTCGACGTCATGGAGATGTACGTTGTATGATCAGAAACCTTGGCCCACCCACTGTTCCTCCCCTTGGAGAAGTGCAACACTTCTTTTGGAGAAAAGAATACCAAGCCAGAGGAGCACCACATATCCACATGCTTTTATGGATTAAAGATGCTCCTAAATTTGGTCAAGACAGTGATGCCACTGTTTTACAGTTTATTGAAAAATATCCCACTTGTGAAATTCCATTAGAAGCAACAAATAGTGATCTTCATGCACACATTTTACAATTTTAAAGACACAAATGTGGAAAATATTGTCGTCGCAAATACAAAAACAAAGGGAAATACTACAGCAAATGCCGATTTGGTTTTCCTAGACCAGTTACAAATACAGGTCAAGTGAACAACCTCATGTCTTCAGTTAGCCATAGTGTTAAAGGTAAGCCACCTAAAAATACATATTACATAAAAAGAAAAGAAGAAGAAAAATATATCAATGATTATAATGCAATCATTGCCCACTTATGGAATGCAAACATAGATGTGCAGTACATTGCAGACAATTCTACTGCAGTTGCACGATATGTCACAGCATACATAACTAAAGCAGAAAAGACAGAGCTCCAAGACCTCTGGAATGACCTGTCATCAGATAAAACAGTATCTCAGAAATTATACAGCTTGGGCATAAAAATGCTCACCAATAGAGAATGTGGATCATATGAAGCAGCTGATTGTTTAACTGGTACTGCATTGTATGGTAAATCTGAAAATATAGTATGGCTAAGTCTTGGTCCAGCTAAATCTAGAAAAAGAGTTCTAAAATCATATGAAGATATAGAAACAATAGCCAAACATGATCCCAACAGCCAAGACGTTTTAAAAAACAATTTATTGGACACATACTACCCAAACAGAAGTAATACTTTGGAAAACATGTGTATATACCACATAGCACAAAACTACACATACAAAAATAATATGAAACCTGATGAAAAAAAGGTAAATATAGAGTAACAAACTGTGAAGGCAGTTTAGTTAAACTCACTAAACCAAATTTAATTAATCATGTCAAATTGTCATTAAAGACTCCTCAACATAAAGCAGTATATTACATGTCCCTGCTACAACTCTTCAAACCATGGAGAAAAGAAGAACAATTACTAGATAACTATGACTCATATGAGGATGCTTTCAAAACAAATGAAAGCACTATAACTGTTGTAAACTTTACACAGTACAAAACAATGTTGCACAATGAACAGCAACACGAAGAAGAACTCCAAGCCCAACTAGATAAGGACACTCCTGACAGTAGTCAACCTTCTGTAACAGGAAGCCAAGAACCACTGGGAGAACCACTAATAATAAATGAGGCAGAATTAGCTATGATAGAAGTAGAAAACACCATGTCTCAGTATGAAGATAAGGAAGACTTAACTATACTACAATCAAAACTAAACAATGAGCAAAGTAGCATTGTTCAAGAAGTAACAAAACAAATTGCAGATGGTGTAAAACATGAAAATAAAGAATGTTCCTGCCATAATTATAAACCTATACTACTGTACGTCAGTGGTGAAGCTGGTTCTGGCAAAACATTCCTAATCAAAATCATTAGTAAGTTCCTTCAACAATTGACAAACAACAAACTGTCAGCTGTTGTCACTGCCCCCACAGGTTTAGCTGCCTACAACATAGGTGGTGTGACATTACACCGATTACTACTATTACCAGTAGAACACCAGAACAAATTAGACTATTACAAACTTTCTGCAGAAGCTGCAATGGAATTACGCAGAGTATTGAAACAAATGAAAATGCTACTAATAGATGAAGTGAGCATGGTCTCCAACCTGATGTTAGCTTTGATTCACCTCAGATTACAAGAAGTACTCAAAACAGACTATGAAGGGCTCTTTGCAGGAAAACACATTATTGCTTTTGGAGATCTGCTTCAATTAACACCAGTAAAAGGTGAGCCTATTTTTAAAACATTAGGACACAAACTCTGCCGTAAAACTGTTGCCAGCATTGGAAATGTCAACCTTTGGCAACATTTCCAATACAGAGAATTAACAGAAAACATGCGGCAATCGGCAGATCTCACTTATGCCAACAATTTAGAAAGTATCAGAGTTGGTATATTTTCTAAAGAAGCAGAAGCAATATTGAAAACCCGGCACATTAATGCACTTTATGGCGATAATGCATGTGCTAGAGATGTTATGGAACAATTAGCCCACAAAAATGTCAATTGTATGGCCTTAATGCCAACTCTTGCAAGCTGTTTCAAATTCAATGAAATCATGCTAAGTAAAGAAATGCAACCAATCATGGAAATTAGCGCCACAGACAAACTAGATTTGCATTGTATGACACTACCCATGTGTGACCAAGCCACAACAAGACTAAATAGTTTAGAAAAATCAATCTCAAACACAGCAGGCTTAGAAAAGATATTAAAATTATCCTTAAATTGCAGAGTAATGCTTAAACGTAACCTTGACGTGGACCAAGGACCAGTTAATGGAGCACTGGGTACAGTTGTTGGCTTTCAAACATACCCAGGCGACAACAAAATTCAGTTTGTCAATATACTCTTTGACAAACTTTCAGAAGTAAAAAGGATAGGACGCTCAACAGCTAGATTCCTTCTCTTCAAAGATATGTATGTACGCAGAGAACAATTTTCTCTAACTCTTGCATACGCAGTCACGATTCATAAATCACAAGGTCTTACCCTAGACAAAGCAATGATAGATATTGGTAACACAGTCTTTAAAGAAGGCATGAGCTATGTAGCACTATCACGCTTACGTACACTTGACGGTCTATTTCTAATCAACTTTGATGCAAGTAAAAAAAAAACGCTGATATTCCTTGCATTTTAGAATACAATAGACTTTGCTCACTATACACCCCCCACCTAAACACATATTCTGTTCCACAAAAAGTAAAACGTTATAAAAGAAAAATAAATCAAACAGAAATGCAACAGGATGTCACTGCAAATCCTCCAAAGAGAGTAAAAGAAACTAATACTTCATCAAGTACCACAAGCAAAAAAGAATCAATTAGGGAAAGTAAACCAAGTACTTCTTTAAAGAAGGAAGACAAACTCTAAAAAAAGCAGTTAGATACAGAACTACCTGGACCATTTAAATTCTCAAATATAGTTGGTGTAAGTTGCTACGCAAATGTAGCAATGAATATTCTATTTCAATTACCATCAATTGTTGACAACATTTACTTACACAGTACAGACCCATTGTGTTTGCAAATGTTAGTACTTCACAGAAATGCAGCAAACAATCCTGACAACACGTATAGTGTTTTTGGAATAAGACAAAAATTGGACTTCTGTGCTGGAATGGTGAAATTCACTATAAATTCACAGGAAGATCCACAAGAATGTATTTGTAATGTACTTGCTACAAGTACTGGAAAACAAAAACATACCTATAAATGAAATATTTCAGATTTCATACATGCGGGAACATACATGCACTCTCTGCAACAATGTGACACAAGAAGAAATCCCCAATGAGCGCTTCATATATATATCAATACCAAATTGTGAATCCATTCCATTTCAGCGACTTGTACAAAATGCAAACCATGGTAGATTATGCTCTACCTGCAATTCAGATAATCGCTCCACGTTAGTAATAAAAACACATAGGGCCTCATTACGACCCAGGCGGTAAGGGTTTTACGGCGGCGTAAACAGCGCCGACCCTTACCGCCTGATTCCGAGGTCCCTTAGCGCCATGGAGGATTTAACGTCTGCTTTTAGCAGGTGTTAAAATCCATGGCGCTAAGGGACCTTGTTGTTAATTACGCCACCGTAATTTACGGTGGCGTAATTAATGCCTTCCCCACTCCCATTATGCCCCATGGGGCAAAAATGGGAATGGGGAAGGGTAAATGGGGATTGGGGACTTACCGCCCCGCCAACCTCGGAATGGGGCGGTAAGTCAGCCAACCACCATGGCGTAAACATTGTTTACGCCATGGTGGTAAAGGTACGACCCAGGCGGTAACTTACCGCCTGGGTCGTAATGAGGCCCATAGTAAATACATAATACTAATGCTTCTACGTTACAATGCAGATGGTACCAAAAACAACTGCAAGCTGATTGGATTCACACATGGTCAAATATCACTTGGTAAGCAAACCTTCACAACAATAGGTATAATCTACCACGCAGGAGGCACAACCAATTCAGGGCACTACACGACATATATAAAAAAGAAATGTGGATGCTTTGAATGTAATGATAGTACCATTACTCTAAAGCAGAGATTACCAGCAAATCTTACAAACGCTTATTTGATGTTCTTAAAACCAAAATTTGATAACTAAACTGTATTTAAACCCTAAGTAAACTTGTGTTAAAAAAATATAAACTGTTAGAATACTCCAAAAGCTATCTAACTTCTCAAAGATTCTACAACAACTAATCAGATAAATGAATACCACTAAATTAGAACAACAAATACACAGTTAGAATACGCCAATTGGTATCTAACTGTCCAAAAATTTAACAATATCCAAATAGATAAATCAATACCACTAAAATATATCAAAATAATATACAGTTAGAATATGCCAATTGGTATCTAACTGCTCCAAAAAATACAACAAGCCAAAGTATAAAGCATTAGCCAGAAACAACAAGTGAACACTGAAAACAAACAAACAAATAAACTGTAGCATAACAGAAAAAATATTTTTTTAATCCAACATGGATTTTTTTTTCTCCCACAGACCCAATGATTTTAGCAACAAATACAGAAACTGAGCAAATTGCACAGTACTCTGATTTATAATCTACTAAATATGAGGGTCCAAAAAAAATGTATATTGATTATACAATGTAATAAGTCATTACAAAATACTAATACTAACATGCTATTTTCTTTTATCACAGAAATTAACAAGAAAAACATGGACTCCCATTACTAGACCAAACAGTAAGTATACAATAATAAGGAGAACCATAGCAGCATATCACATCCATAGTATCTAATACCTTTGTTCCTTATACATTTGTTTTTCACCCAATGTTATAAGCAAATATGAATGTGATATGCTGCGGTGGTTGTTGCCAGGGCATAGAGTCTTGGGTGCATGGCCAAATGGCCATGCACCCAAGACTCTTTGCCCTGGCAACAACCACCGCAGCATATCACATCCATAGAGCGGACATTATGAGTGTTCTTGCCAGCGAACAATACGGACAGCGTTTTCAGAACAAACCATACGAACATTTAAGAACAACGCAATAGTTCTTAGAACACGTTCAACTTGACAACGAACAATACGGACAGTGTCCTCAGGAAACCCCCATTTTGTTTATTCGCGAACATTTCAGGACACCGCGAGTGTTCTTAGAACACATTCAACTTGACAACAAACAATACGGACAGTGTCCTCAGAACACCCCCATTTCGTTTATTTGCGAACATTTCAGGACACCATGAGTGTTCTAAGAACACATTCAACTTGACAGAGAACAATACAGACAACGTCCTCGGGACACCCCCATTTTGTTTATTTGCGAACATTTCAGGACACTGCGAGTGTTCTTAGAACACATTCAACTTGCCAGCGAACAATATGGACTATGCCTTCAGGACACCCCCTATGAACATTCCAGGACATTCCAGGACACGGCAGTGTTCTTAGAAACGTCTTCAGAACACCCCCATTTTGTTTATTTGCGAACATTTCAGGACACCGCGAGTGTTCTTAGAACACATTCATAGAGCGGACATTATGAGTGTTCTTAGAACACTTTCAACTTGCCAGCGAACAATACGGACAGCGTTTTCAGGACACACCCTACTAACATTTCAGAACAACGTGATAGTTCTTAGAACACTTTCAACTTGACAACGAACAATACCGACAGTGTCCTCAGGAAACCCCCATTTTGTTTATTTGCGAACATTGATTGGGTGTGAGCGTTTTCCTTGCTAACCTGATGACTCCATCCACCAGAAGCCCTTGCAGCAGATTATCATCACCTGCACCTGCGGTGAGCTTCAAGTTAATACAGCCTCCCTGATGACATGTATTGGCACAGAAACCGGTCGGAGGAGAAAACCAGTGGCCTGGAAGGTTATGCAGGGAACTGGAGTGCGCACCTTTCCTTGTTTTTTTCCATTTTTGCAGGATCTTGAAGGGTGGAATCTTCAAGACCTGACAGGGTGCTGCACCAGGGTGATATATGCCCGGGCTTTGGAGTGCCTCACTGGAGGCTACACTCCCCCCCTTTCTCCACTGTGGGATTGGGCGTGAGCGTTTTCCTTGCTAACCTGATGACTACATCCACCAGAAGCCTTTGCAGCAGATTATCATCACCTGCACCTGTGGTGAGCTGCAAGTTAACACAGCCTCCCTGATGACGTGTATTGGCACAGAATCCGGTCGGAGTAGAAACCAGTGGCCTGGAAGGTTATGCAGGGAACTGGAGTGCGCACCTTTCCTTGTTTTTTTCCATTTTTGCAGGATCTTGAAGGGTGGAATCTTCAAGACCTGACAGGGTGCTGCACCAGGGTGCTATATGCCTGGCTTTGGAGTGCCTCACTGGAGGCTACACTCCCCCCTTTCTCCACTGTGGGATTGGGCGTCAGCGTTTTGCTTGCTAAGCTGATGACTACATCCACCAGAAGCCCTTGCAGCAGATTATCATCATCTGCACCTGCGGTGAGCTGCAAGTTAACACAGCCTCCCTGATGACGTGTATTGGCACAGAAACCGGTCGGAGGAGAAAACCAGTGGCCTGGAAGGTTATGCAGGGAACTGGAGTGTGCACCTTTCCTTGTTTTTTCCATATATATATATATATATTACATGGCCACGGTAGTGGCCATGTAGTTATGGTTAAGTTGCTGTTTCCATAGGAAGAGCACTTTTTGGGCGGCTTATAACTTCACTCTCCCTGGACGCATCCTCACCAAACTTTGCAAAAAATGTATTTGGGTCACTCTGAATTTTTATGCAAAGTTTGGTGAGGATTCGTCTGGGGGGGCAAAGTTATAGGGGGGTCCCAGAACTTTTTTTTTCCCATAGACTGAATGGGAAAAAAATTATGCTCGCGCCTACAGCCCAAACCGCTGGACGGATTTCCACCAAATTTGGACCAGGAGCAGCGGCTTGGTCCCGAAAGCGTGCTTTTGCAAATTTGGTGAAAATCCGTACAGTAGTTTTTTTTTAAAATGACCAAAAATTAGGTAAAAGAAAATTAGTGATATCGGTGTTCGGTTCGCGGACACACTTCCCTGTTCGCTCCGCGGACAGTGTCCTGATTGGCCAATCGTCTTGCGTGATGTTCGCGGACAGCAACGTGTTCGCTGATTGGACGGCATGGAGCGTGAAGCGCGGCAGATTTTTCGGTAGCGCCCACCATCTTGGATTCGCGGAAGTCCGCGGACAGCGTGGTGAAACTTTGTTCAAAATGTGTATTTAGTAGGTGTGTTGGTATGTAGGAGTGTTTGGGGCGGGTGGGAGTGTATGAGATAGGATGAAAGTTGTGTTTTTTATGTGTTAGATGTTCTTTTTGTGTTCGATTTGTTTGCAGACATCACGGGTGTTCTGAAATGTTCTAAATAAACTGACTGGGGGGTGTTCTAAGGACTCAATATGTGTCCGTTTTGTTCGCAAGCAAAGTGAAACTGTTCTAAGAACACTTGCGGTGTCCGGGGAGTGTTCGTAGGGGGTGTCCTGAGGACGCTGTCCGTATTGTTCTCTGTCAAGTTGAATGTGTTCTAAGAACACTCGCGGTGTCCTGAAATGTTCGCAAATAAACAAGATGGTGGTGTTCTGAAGACGCTTCTAAGAACACTTGCGGTGTCTGGGGAATGTTCGTAGGGGGTGTCCTGAGGTCGCTGTCTGTATTGTTCTCTGTCAAGTTGATTGTGTTCTAAGAACACTCGCGGTGTCCTGAAATGTTCGCAAATAAACAAAATGGGGGTGTTCTGAAGACGTTTCTAAGAACACTTCCAGTGTCCTGGAATGTTCATAGGGGGTGTCCTGAAGGCGTAGTCCATATTGTTCTCTGTCAAGTTGAATGTGTTCTTAGAACACTCATGGTGTCCTGAAATGTTTGCAAATAAACAAAATGGGGGTGTTCTGATGACACTGTCCGTATTGTTCGTTGTCAAGTTGAATGTGTTCTAAGAACACTCGCGGTGTCCCGAAATGTTCTCCATTGTGAGATTGGGCGTGAGATTTTTCCCTGCTAACCAGATGACTACATCTACCAGAAGCCCTTGCAGGTAATTATCATCACCTGCACCTGCGGTGAACTGCAAATTAACACAGCCTCCCTGATGATGTGTATTGGCACAGAAACCGGTCGGAGAACGCCAGTGGCTTGGAAGGTTGTGCAGGGAACTGGAGTGCGCCCCTTTCCTCGTTTTTGTCATTTTTTCTGGACTTTGAAGTGTGGAAGCTTCAAATCCTGACAGGGTGCTGCACCAGTGCGATATATGCCCGGCTTTGGAGTGCCTCACTGGAAGCTACTCCCCCCTTTCTCCATTGTGAGATTGGGCGTGAGCTTTTTCCCTGCTAACCAGATGGCTACATCTACCAGAAGCCCTTGCAGCTAATTATCATCACCTGCATCTGCGGTGAGCTGCAAATTAACACAGCCTCCCTGATGACATGTATTGGCACAGAAACCTGTCGGAGAACACCAGTGGCTTGGAAGGTTGTGCAGGGCACTGGAGTGCGCCCCTTTCCTCGTTTTTCTCATATATATATATATATATATATATATATATATATATATATATATATATATATATATATATATATATATATATATATATATTAATCTTGTTAGTGCACCTGTTTGGCAGAACTCTGTGGCAAAGTCCTTAAATGTCCATGTGGCTGTTTATAATTTTGTTGCAAGTCAGGCATCCATATGACATTAGGTTTGAATTGTCAGACACTGTGTTTTGGAAATGCATGGAGCCCCCAAAGCAGAGGATACTCAAGTACAATACAAAATATTCGATGCACGAGGGGTACTGTTCATGCATCTTGTGTATAAAAGTGGCATGTAAGATTTAAAAGTACTACCTTTGTCACGTTATAAGATGCCCACCATGCTTTTGCTAGACAAGATGTACATTGGCAAAGGGATTCCTTTTTCTATTTTGGCTAAAATAATCTCCAGTGTTTCCCATACGCTCTGCACTAATGTTTTAAAACTCACTGGTTGTTGGGGGCTTGCAGTTGTGAACAAGCGGCGATATTTGCCGCAAAACGCGTTAACGCCCGAAAACTTGCACTTTTTTGCACTATGGGAGTGCCATACTTTGATGGCCCGTAATTTGAACCTTTAAAAAAAAAATATATATATATATATTCTTTTTTTTTTTGCTGAGTTGTAAGGATCCAAATAAAGAAAACTTTGTTCTACCAATTGAAATTTTGGCATTGGGATGTTTTATTGACCAAAACGACTGTGAAGAGTGCCACTCACTTTGTCTGGTGGAAATCAGTGCCCCAAAGATATATATATATATATATATATATATATATATATATATATATATATATATTCAGTGAAAAAAACTTTGTTAAAGGGACGTTATGGTTATGTTGCGCTACTAAAAACCTATGAAATTCAGTGAAAAAACTTTGTTAAAAGGACGTTATGGTTCCAAGTAAAACCAAAAAACCCTTGAAATTCACCAGTTATGGTAAGCTAAGCAACCATAACTCGCACCACCACCGTGCACTGCTAAGACTAACAACCAGGACACCAAAGCTGACATCACAAATTTCACTGATGACATCACTGATGACATCACATGTGTATGTACTTCTCATGAAATATGTGTAGAAGGGATTCTTATTATGTTGTGAAAAAAGTGTCAAGAATCATTGCAAGAAATATACCCTAATAAGTGCATTGAACGATGCATTGATATAAATAGCATCCTATTATGTGGTTCTATCTAGTATACTAAGCTACTCATACAGAAACATAACATTGTGTGCAGCGTACAAGATGAAGGTATGATATTCGTAATGTTAATATGTTGAATAATGAAATGATAATTGTTTTCTTAATAGATTTTTGTGTACTGTGAAATATGTAATAGGTAGCTAATAAAACCCATGTATTACATAATTGCATTACTATAGACAAAACACAAAGAAACAAGAACACATACCAATATGGGTATATAGAGGGAAAGTGAAGTTAGCAGAAACAATTCATAACTTAACTGATTAGATTCATGCAAATAAATGATTGCTCTGTTTCAAAGCTGCTATTTACCCTATGTATATGTATCACTTGATGTGATTGGACCCTAAGGAAAGTAGTGTGAGTACAATGTATACAAATATGACCATATACAGGGAAAGTACAGCCATAAAAAAACAACAGAACTATCAGAAAGTGCTCATAAGTCTAGTGATTATCTTTATGCACAAAAAGGATTGCTGTCTTTCAAGCTTGTGTTTTCCCATATGTATATGTTTCATATGATGTGACTGCACTCTAAGGGAATTACTGTAAGAACCTACTAGAAGGATATGTCTACAAATAAAATACAATTCTTAGTTTCTGACTGTTACTGAAGAAAACCATGTGGCCTAGATATGTCAGCAAAAGAAAAATTAGTGAGCCAGACATGTGATGTCATCTGTGATGTCATCAATGACATTTGTGATGTCATCTTTGATGTCCTGGGTGTTAGTCTTAGCAGTGCACGGTGGTGGTGCGAGTTATGGTTGCTTAGCTTACCATAACTGGCGAATTTCAAGGGTTTTTCGGTTTTACTTGGAACCATAACGTCCCTTTAACAAAGTTTTTTCACTGAATTTCATAGGTTTTTAGTAGCGCAACTTAACCATAACGTCCCTTTAACAAAGTTTTTTCACTGAATTTCATAGTTTTTTAGTAGCACAACTTAACAATAATGACTTTGACTTTATATACATGTCATATGGAACTGACTAGATCTCTTCTTATGAACTTGATGTCCGCGAACTTATTTAATGTTCGCGGACATGTTCGGAGAACAGTACCACTACCTAAAAACTCTGGGGGGGGGGTGGTGGGGTATGTTTGATTGTTATATTGTAATATAGGAACATTTAACAAATTCAAAAAGCAGCACACAAACACATTATATATAGTAATACATAAGAAATGTAACCCATATATGTAACACACTAACCATTCATTTAAATACAATATGTTCTGAAATGGAATATACCACAAGAAGATACATTGGCTTCCAACATAATTACCTCACAGACACAACAGAACTGAGAACAAGACCAGACCCACTGAATACATAGGACTTATCTTACCAGAAATAGTAAGTGTACTTCATTTTACTCATATATTTATAAACTTTCTGTATTAGATTAAAAAATATATTATCTTTTTTTTTTTCTCACAGAAATGTCTAGTACTCTGGAATGGCTAGAGGACAATTTCCCACATGAAGAAATGTCACAAGATAGTGAAACTAATGGTAAACACTTTATAATATAAACCATTTATTTATTATTTTTTTATATACATTTAACATATATATTATTTTTTTGTACAGAGCATACCAAAATAGATAAAACTTCAGAAAACCCTGTTATGGATAACAGTCTTCACAATATAGAAGAAAAAATGGATGTATTGTTGGCTAATTTTAATAATTTAAAAACGTTTGTAGAAAATCATTTCAAACCAAAAACCTCGTACCATTGCCCCACATGTACTTGTCCCTCCTCACCATATCCCAGTCAATTATCCCCAAACCCTCTCCATAATCCAAAACGTTTTGATGAGACTTCCATCCCTTCTTCACCTAATACAAAACATGTTGAAACCCCAAATTCTCCTGTTTATTTTCTGTTTCTTCCTCACCTTCTCTGTCTTAAATTATTAATATATGTTAAATAAAGTTTAATTTTTATACTGTATTGTGAATAGTTTCTGTTTTTTTTTTTTAAAACAATAAAAGTGTCCGCGGACAGTGCGAGTGTTCTGAAATGCTCATACATAAACGAAAATGGAGGTGTCCTGAAAAACACCACACCTGTTCGTACTGTTCGCTAACAAGTTGAAACTGTTCTAAGAACACATGTGGTGTCCTGAAATGTTCGTAAAGAAACAAAAATTAAAGTGTTCTAAAGAACACTATATCTGTCCGTAATGTTCGCTATCAACTTAAAACTGTCCTAAGAACACAATTGGTGTCCTGAAATGTTCGTAAATAAACGAAAATGATGTGTCCTGAACAACAGTACAACTGTTCGTAGTGTTCGCTAGCAACATGAAACTGTACTAAGAACACACGCGGTGTCCTGATTTGTTCGTAAACAAACAAAAATTAAAGTGTCCTAAAGAACACTATACCTGTCCGGTACTGTTCGCTAGCAAGTTCAAACTGTTCTAAGGGCGTTATTGGTGACCTGAAATGTTCGTACGTAAACGAAAATGGAGGTGTCCTGAAGAACACTATACCTGTTCGTAGTGTTCGCTACCCAATTGAAACTGTTCTAAGAACACAATTGGTGTCCTGAAATGTTCGTACATAAACGAAATTACACGTGTCCTGAAGAACACTATATCTGTCCTTACTGTTCGCTACCAAGTTTAAACTGTTCTAAGAACACACACGGTGTCCTGAAATGTTCATTTCACGTGTGACGCACTTTTAATTACTTCAGAACCCGAACAGTGTCCGTAGGACATCAATGCACATGCGCTAACCAATCTCCGTGCACTTAGTGTCCTGCGGACAGGCGCTTCCTTCGCGGACTAGTTCACAAACGGATCATATGACCGCGCCCACGCTCATCGTGTGTCCTGAAATGCGGACACTGTTCGTGTCCCCGAACAATTTAAAAGTACATTTTCAGTTAATCCATAATATTTTTCAAAAAAATCTCACCATGGCACAAGTCCCACATAGCAATCTTGAGTTTCTATATACCCTTTGAAACTTTCTGATCCTTTTTTTGTGTTCGATCTGTCCGCGGACAGTGCGCATGTCCGCGAACCGCGCACAAGCACCCCTATAAAACACCACGCCCAAGAGCTTATTCCCATTGTGTTTCTGGCTATTCTTCAGAACACAGTGATTTTTGCTGCCATCTGCAGACTACACCATCATCGAGATGGCATCCTTGGCTGCTGAACTGCCACTTGGTGCTGCACCTGCTTCAGCACCACCCCCACCCCCTCCACCACCACCACCTCCCCAAGGGCCTGAAGAGGGGAACAGGAGTGAGGATGCGGAGGAGGAAGAAGAGGATGATGAGAATGAGGTAGAGGAAAACCCTACTACCCGCACTAGGCGTGAGTCTTGGGTGTGGCGGTTATTTACCATTCATGGTAATGTTCCTAAGGCTCGTGCGAACCGTGTTACCTGCAATGAGTGCAAAAAGATACTCAGTCGCGGGAAGCACGGTAAGTACAGCTTTAGGACCACTACTATGAAGCGACACCTGAGGTCATTTCACTCTGGGGCTATTCGCAGGGTTGTACCTTGCGAAGAACGTAGCAGGTTGATTTCCTCTACTTCATCCTCTGTTTCTGATCCTGTCACCACAAGGACCACCTCTGTGGGATAGGGTCTTCCTCAAGCTGCCTCACAGGCCATACAGAATGCTGATGACCCTTACCTTTCGAGAGTCACAGTTGTATGTATGTACTGTGACACAGTACTCTGCAGGGGGGAGCGACTTCGGAGTGCTTTTGAGACTATCGTCTCAGAGCACGAGAAGACCTGCTCACTACCCAAATAAAACCCACTCTACATCTTCCTCTCTCAGCTGGCCCTTTCTTATCCCTGTGGTTGGTGTCCCCCCCTCTACCCTCCTTTACCCTCCTCTCCTAGTGTGTTGTGTCTGAAAAACCAAAAAAAATACAAAATTACAAAAATCAAAAAAAAAAATAAGGCTCTTTTCAGAGCCGCCTTTCCCAGTTAAAAAATAGAAGTGAAAATAAATGAAGCAGGGCTCTTTGTATTTTTTAGAAGTCCGCGGACAGTTCGCGAACATTAAAAAAATTGGGTTGCTACTCCATCACAAACATTGTAATTTTCTCTGGAAAGAAGTGGTGGCTCTGAAAAGAGCCTTTGGGAGGTGTTTGTAAGTCAAAAATTGTAAATGCTTAGCATCTAATTCAAAATCGTTGTTGTGATTCCAAAAAAGGTTGCAATGCATTTTGTACATTTCTCAGAAAAATCTGATTGCCAGCATAAGATGGACTCCATCTCTGCGAAAAATGTATGTACTACAAAACATAATATTTTCATTGTGAAAAGAAGACATGCCAAAATCTCTTAGAAAGGCACAAACAGCCTTATTAACATTGCGCCTTGCTTTTTCCATTAGTGGACAAAATTAAGAAGAACGAAGCCACATTTGTCTCTGCGCAATCCGTGAAAATATCACTTGAGAATTAGGAAACATGTCCATAACCTTCCTAAGTCCTTCTTTCATAGCAAATTGCAAAAAAATTCCAGTCACATGTCCTAAACTGTTCCCTCCACAATGAATTACAATTATGTCTGGATGTTGCTCTGTCTCCAAAGTAGCACAGAGAGGTAGAAAGTCCAACCACTTCATTCCACGTACTCCATGCCAGTGTACTTCCACATGTGGGAATCCAAGATCTACAGCTACTCCACAGCTTTCTGCATGCACCTTCAACCAATGTATCCACGAATCTCCTAAAATCCAAACAATCTATTTTCTGAAACACACAGCCATAGCTATCTTTTGTTCTCTCAGCAAAAAGAGTATCTGAGAAAATCTCTCCTGGCACAACACACCCACCAAACTTTCCTGACCAATCTCTTTCAGTGCTTATTCTCATTTGCATGACTTCTGAACCCAAAAATCCCCGGATGTAACTACCGATGTCCGTGAACTACCGCCATGTCCGCGGACATATCGTAACATGAACAGCCCTTCTACCATTTCCACGACACTCTCTCTGCCATTCCCTCATTGGATGTACCACAAAAATCACATGACCATGCACCAATCACATTCAAGACCTCTACATCTAACTGCATCATCATACATCAGCACTGCAAATGTACTCTGAATCTCTCTGAGTACAAGTGTCATATCATTGGCAAGCAGCATCTACCAGAAATACTGTACAAGTCTTCAAGATTTCTACTTGCAGCTCCATGCATATCCATATGCATGAACACAAACTTCAGGTATGCATATTTTCTGTATAGTAGATGAACACATTTTCAAACAGACTTTTACCTTGTAAAATCTGTAAAATTAATTTACTGTACTTTTTTCAATTTCCTAAAATCAACTATCACTTATAAACCTTTATACTATTTACTTTCTTTATATACACACACTCAAATCATGTTAAACTAACATTTTTTAAATGAAATATATAGACTACATATATTCAAACAAAATTGCATGCAAACACAATCTATGTTTAAACCTTTATAAAAATACTTATACAATTTCATATTTTTTGTTTTTATTTATTTATTTACTTAATTACTTTAAATTAGACATGACATTGAGGCGCTATTACCTAGAACAGTTTACTTACAGAAATAGTGGTATTCACTAATATATTATAAATTTCACAAGACATAGTAAAGATTTTTTTTTTTGCTACAGTTAGTCATTCAATACAATTTGTTCATTAGGAACATATCATATGTACTGAACTGTTGCAATGTATCTTATGTAAACAAATTAGTTTAATGGTTTTAAAGAAGGCACTGAGGATTTCAATTAAAAAAATCAATATCTAAATTAAAAACAGTGCTATATACAAACAAAGTTACTAATTTGAAGCTTTTACAATTGCAGTGAAGACCAGTTTCCTGAAAAGAAGCAGCCGAATTCGAAGAAGAAAGAAAAACTAAGAAGTTACCTGTTAATTTAAAATAAAAGTAAGTAAAATATCACCATAATATTTGTATTATTAATCAAATATACCATAACGTTAATACGAGCTATTTCGGTTTCTAAAAATAGGGATTTTGTACCATTTTGTCCAAAAATTTCCATGTCTTAAACAGCGATTTACAGCCAGAATGGCCCACAAATTTCTATTTTTGGACACACAATTTACCCAACTGAACCACTACAATTTTCATATTATAGATCAAACAACTGTTTTAATTGTATACATTAGATTTACTATTTGTACTTTTCCACACCACTAGCTTACTTTCTTTTTGTCATCTGAACCCCAGTTTAGTAACACATAAATTCAAGAATACCTATCCCTACTAGTTTTAGTTCCCAATCCACAATCACACACCATTACATACATCTTTATCATCTTACTCAAACACTCATGCACACAGCACACATACATTCCAGAACACCCCAACCCATATCTTCTTTATTTTTTTCAACAGACCCTAAAGAATGCCTACCAAAAGTCAAGTCTGTAGAAGGCAATGTAAAAGTAGAGCAAATGAAAATAAAGGTGTCCAACATAAGCATCCATCTCTAGCAGAATTTGTAAAAAAAGTTGAAACAAAACAGCTAATACAATCATTTAGTGAAACACAAGAAGTTTCAAGTACAACAACTTCGCTTCCTCTATCAAAATGTAAAACAAACCAAAAAACAATTAACAGAAAATCAGCTATTAGTACAGATAAAACTACTTCTTCAAATGTTAATATAGTGCAAAGTAAGCATACCAAGAAAAGTATTTTAGCCAAAATATACCGTCACAAAGTCCTAAAAAAATCTTATAAAAACAGGAGAGAAATCAGGTTCAAAGCTTAAAACCTATCGTAGGAAATTAATCTTAGAAGCATTGATGGACAGTACAATTCTTCTCAAAAGAAATTTATTTATTTTACTGTTAAACAAAATGAAAACACTAACAAAACTAATAACTAAATTACAAAAAAGACTTCTCAATAAGCGAAATGTCAACAGAAAGAACTTCTTAAGTATCAGCGGAGGTGAATTTAATCACACTACAAGCACAGAACCATATTTTAATGAAGAAGCATACAAACAAAAGCAAACAAATACAATTGCCATACATAGCAGTGGTCGAGGTTATGAAAAAGTGAATAATACCAAAATGGAACAAGAAGTACGCCTTACAAAAATATGCCCTGAAATCTTAGAATTACCCCTCCATTCAACTGAATCAGAACGTCTAGTGTACAAATGGCCATGCACGTCAATGTGTAACATTCCCAAACAATGTTTCAAATCTTTACGCCAATTCCTCAATAAATATGTAAAAAGCAAAGACAAAATCAAAATTAAATTACTGCAAAATATAGATACCTGTCCAGTGCGCAAGTACACAGGACTACAAGGACATTCATTGGCCTGCATTACAGGACCTACTTGTAAAACCACTTTCCATGATATCAAAAGGCTATCAACACATCATTCAACTATAAGAAATCTAGTCTATAAACTGTACTATGCTAAAAGTCCTGCTTTAGCACTAGCAAAGTTAAATAACATCCTTCTACATGGTACAGCAAAAGACCTACTTGAAGAAATTCACTATATCCAGAAAAAATATTTTGGAAGTGAAAGCCATTTACAGAATGAAATAGCTTTAAACCAATTAAGCAACAATTCTACACATGGCAACCTTTTGCTAAACACATACAAAAAAGAAATACTAAAATTTAAAAGTACATCAGCTGAAAACTGTGGACCTATCATACAAAATAGAAGACAATGAAGATTCTAAATGGTTTGAATTAGCTCTCTACCTTGTATCAGAAAACAAATATGAAATAACTGAGCCCTTAATACTTTGCAGTTATTGCACTGCAAAACTTGACAAAAACCAAACTCCTTCACGTTCTATCACAAATAATTTGGAATTATACCCAGTACCAAAACCTCTACAACAACTTAATTTATATGAGAGCATCATAATTCAAACAGTACACCCATTTCAAGCAATAATACACCTTCAACCAAAAACAGCAAAATTACCTCCCTCTGAATTGCTAAAAGGCATTCGTGGAAAAGTTGTTTATTTGCCATTAAATCTAAAAGAAAATGTGCATACTCTAAGAGTGCAACGTCCAATGCAGCAATCTTTAATTATATTAGTAAATGGAGTACCTACAAAAGACAAAAAAATATGTCAACAGCTGGTAGATTTATATAAAGTTAGACAAGCCTTCAAATATCTTAAAGAGAATAATGAATATTACAAAGAAATTAATATTGAAGAAAACTTGAAAGATACAACTGAAATAATTCAAGAAACACAAGAAGCTGGTCAATTTGAGCTACTAGATCCTGCTACAATATCAAATACTTTAGACCATTATACAATTCATCCTTTGCACTGTAATGACACCGTACAAGATGTACTGGAAACTTACCAAATTCGTCAAACAAAAGGATCGCCAATCAGTATATGGGAAAAAAGTATAGAAGCACGTGCTTTTCCTCTACTCTTTCCTACTGGCAAAGGAGGAAGGTATGATGATAGACCTATTCAAATATCAGCTTCAGAATACCGCTCATTACGGATGTATTCTGAAGATCCCAGATTTAGACAAAATGTGGAATACATATTCCACCTACTCTTTGAAAGTGAACTAGCAACTTTATGTTACGAAGTTGCACACATATTAAAATCAGGATCACACTTTCAAAATATGACAGCTACACAATTATTAGAGAAAGTGCAACAAAAGGATGAGGTTTTACAATCAAATATTACAAATCTATTAGCAAATATGCGTGGTACTAAAGAGTACTGGTTTCGACGTCATGGAGATGTACGTTGTATGATCAGAAACCTTGGTCCACCCACTTGGTTTGTTACATTAAGTTGTGCAGAATATGCATGGGAACACAAACATGATTTCCTACGCATATCAAATAAAAATAAAACAAACATAGATATTCTAACACCTGGAGAACTTTGTTCTTTGGATCCTGTTAATGTTTCAAGATATTTTCACCATCGCTTCATTGCTATGCTACATTTTATTTGTAATAAAACTGTTCCTCCCCTTGGAAAAGTGCAACACTTCTTTTGGAGAAAAGAATACCAAGCCAGAGGAGCACCACATATCCACATGCTTTTATGGATTAAAGATGCTCCTAAATTTGGTCAAGACAGTGATGCCACTGTTTTACAGTTTATTGAAAAATATGTCACTTGTGAAATTCCATCAGAAGCCACAAATAGTGATCTTCATGCACAAATTTTACAATTTCAAAGACACAAATGTGGAAAATATTGTCGTCGCAAATACAAAAACAAAGGTAAATACTACACCAAATGCCGATTTGGTTTCCCTAGACCAGTTACAAATACAGGTCAAGTAAACAACCTCATGTCTTCAATTAGACATAGTGTTAAAGGTATTTCACCTAAAAATACATATTACATAAAAAGAAAAGAAGAAGAAAAATATATCAATGATTATAATGCAATCATTGCCCACTTATGGAATGCAAACATAGATGTGCAGTACATTGCAGACAATTCTACTGCAGTTGCACGATATGTCACAGCATACTTAACTAAAGCAGAAAAGACAGAGCTCCAAGACCTCTGGAATGACCTGTCATCAGATAAAACAGTATCTCAGAAATTATACAGCTTGGGCATAAAAATGCTCACCCATAGAGAATGTGGATCTTATGAAGCAGCTGATCGTTTAACTGGTACTTCATTGTATGGTAAATCTGAAAATATAGTATGGCTAAGTCTTGGTCCAGCTAAATCTAGAAAAAGAGTTCTAAAATCATATGAAGATATAGAAACAATAGCCAAACATGATCCCAACAGCCAAGACATTTTAAAAAACAATTTATTGGACACATACTACCCAAACAGAAGTAATACTTTGGAAAACATGTGTCTATACCAAATAGCCCAAAACTACACCTACAAAAATAATATGAAACCTGATGAAAAAAAAGGTAAATATAGAGTGACAGACTGTGAAGGCAGCTTAGTTAAACTCACTAAACCAAATTTTATTAATCATATAATATTGTCATTGAAGACTCCTCAACATAAAGAAGCATATTACATGTCCCTGCTACAACTCTTCAAACCATGGAGAAAAGAAGAACAATTTCTAGATAACTATGACTCATATGAGGATGCTTTCAAAGCAAATGAAAGCACTATAACTGATGTAAACTTTACACAGTACAAACAATGTTGCACAATGAACAGCAACATGAAGAAGAACTCCAAGCCCAACTATATAAGGATACTCCTGACAGTAGTCAACCTTCTGTAACAGGAAGCCAAGAACCACTGGGAGAACCACTAATAACAAATGAGGCAGAATTAGCTATGATAGAAGTAGAAAAAACCATGTGTCAGTATGAAGATAAGGAAGACATAACTATACTACAATCAAAACTAAAACTAAACAATGAGCAAAGTAGCATTTTTCAAAAAGTAACAAAACAAATTGCACATGGTGTAAAACATGAAAAAAAAGAATGTTCCTGCCATAATTATAAACCTATACTACTGTACATCAGTGGTGAAGCTGGTTCTGGCAAAACATTCCTAATCAAAATCATTAGTAAGTTCCTTCAACAATTGGCAAACAACAAACTGTCAGCTGTTGTCACTGCCCCCACAGGTTTAGCTGCCTACAACATAGGTGGAGTTACATTACACCGATTACTACTATTACCAGTAGAACACCAGAACAAATTAGACTATTACAAACTTTCTGCAGAAGCTGCAATGGAATTACGCAGAGTATTGAAACAAATGAAAATGCTACTAATAGATGAAGTGAGCATGGTCTCCAACCTGATGTTAGCTTTGATTCACCTCAGATTACAAGAAGTACTCAAAACAGACTATGAAGAGCTCTTTGCAGGAAAACACATTATTGTTTTTGGAGATCTGCTTCAATTAACACCAGTAAAAGGTGAACCTATTTTTAAAACATTAGGGCACAAACTCTGCCGTAAAACTGTTGGCAGCATTGGAAATGTCAACCTTTGGCAACATTTCCAATACAGAGAATTAACAGAAAACATGAGCCAATCTGCAGATCTAACTTATGCCAACATTTTAAAAAGTTTGAGAGTTGGTATACTTTCTAAAGAAGCAGAAGCAACATTGAAAACCCCGCACATTAATGCACTTTATGGCGATAATGCATGTGCTAGAGATGTTATGGAACAATTAGCCCACAAAAATGTCAATTGTATGGCCTTAATGCCAACTCTTGCAAGCTGTCTCAAATTCAATGAAATAATGTTAAGTAAAGAAATGCAACCAATAATGGAAATTAGCGCCACAGACAAACTAGATGTACATGGTATGACACTACCCATGTGTGACCAAGCCACAACAAGACTAAATAATTTAGAAAAATCAATCTCAAACACAGCAGGCTTAGAAAAGATGTTAAAATTATCCTTAAATTGCAGAGTAATGCTTAAACGTAACCTTGACGTGGACCAAGGACTAGTTAATGGAGCACTGGGTACAGTTGTTGGCTTTCAAACATACCCACGTGTCAACAAAATTCAGTTTGTCAATATACTCTTTGACAAACTTTCAGAAGTAAAACGGATAGGACACTCAACAGCTAGATTCCTTCTCTTCAAAGATATGTATGTACGCAGAGAACAATTTTCTCTAACTCTTGCATACGCAGTCACGATTCATAAATCACAAGGTCTTACCCTAGACAAAGCAATGATAGATATTGGTAACACAGTCTTTAAAGAAGGCATGAGCTATGTAGCACTATCACGCTTACGTACACTTGACGGTCTATTTCTAATCATCTTTGATGCAAGTAAAGTAAACGCTGATATTCCTTGCATTTTAGAATATAATAGACTTCGCTCACTATACACTCCCCATCTAAACAGAAATGCAACAGGTCATCACTGCAAATCCTCCAAAGAGAGTAAAAGAAACTAATACTTCATCAAGTACCACAAACAAAAAAGAATCAATTAGAGAAAGTAAACCAGGTACTTCTTTAAAGAAGGAAGACAAACTCCAAAAAAGCAGTTAGATACAGAACTACCTGGACCATTTAAATTCTCAAATATAGTTGGTGTAAGTTGCTATGCAAATGTAGAAATGAATATTCTATTTCAATTACCACCAATTGTTGACAACATTTACTTACACAGTACAGACCCTTTGTGTTTGCAAATGTTAGTACTTCACAGAAATGCAGCAAACAATCCTGACAACAAATATAGTGTTTTTGGAATAAAACGACAATTGGACTACTGTGCTGGAATGGTGAAATTCACTATAAACTCACAGGAAGATCCACAAGAATTTCTAATGTACTTACTATTAGTACTGGGAAACAAAAACATACCTATAAATGAAATCTTCCAGATTTCATACATGTGGAAACATACATGCACTCTGTGCAACAATGTGACACAATAAGAAATTCCCAATGAACGCTTCATATATATATCAATACCAAATTGTGAATCCATTCCATTTCAGCAACTTGTACAAAATGCAATCCATGGTAGATTATGCTCTACCTGCAATTCAGATAATCGCTCCACGTTAGTAATACAAACACATAGTAAATACGTAATAATGCAAGCTGACTGGATTCACACATAGTCAAATATCACTTGGTAAGATAACCTTCACAACAATAGGTATAATCTACCACGCAGGAGGCACAACAAATTCAGGGCACTACACGGCATATATAAAAAAGAAATGTGGATGGTTTGAATATAATGATAGTACAATTACTCTAAAGCAGAGATTACCAGCAAATCATACAAACGCTTATTTGATATTCTTAAAACCAAAATTTGATAAATAAACTGTATTTAAACCTTTAAGTAAATTTGTGTTAAAAAAATATAAACTGTTAGAATACTCCAAATGCTATCTAACTGCTCAAAGATTCTACAACAACTAATCAGATAAATGAATACCACTAAATTAGACCAAAAAATACACAGTTAGAGTACGCCAATTGGTATCTAACTGTCCCAAAATTTAACAATATCCAAATAGATAAATCAAAACCACTAAAATATATTAAAAAAATAGACAGTTAGAATATGCCAATTGGTATCTAACTGCTCCAAAATGTTATAATATCAAAACAAATGAAGGATCTGTTACTGCTCCAAAAAAAATACAACAAAGCAAAGTATAAAGCATTAGCCAGAAACAACAAGTGAACACTGAAAACAAACAAACAAATAAACTGTAGCATAACAGAAAAAGTTTTTTTTTTTAATCCAACATGGATTTTTTTTTCTCCCACTGACCCAATGATTTTAGCAACAAATAGAGAAACTGAGTAAATTGCACAGTACTCTGATTTGTACTCCACTAAACATAAGGGTCGAAAAAAAATGAAAGTATATTCCTTATACAATGTAATAAGTCATTACAAAATACTAATAATAACATGCTATTTTCTTTTATCACAGAAATGAAGAAGAAAAACATGGATTCCCATTACTAGACCAAACAGTAAGTATACAATAATGACAACCATAGCAGCATATCACATCCATAGTATCTAATACCTTTGTTCCTTATACATTTGTTTTTCACCCAAAGTTATAAGCAAATATGAATGTGATATGCTGCGGTGGTTGTTGCCAGGGAATAGAGTCTTGGGTGCATGGCCAAATGGCCATGCACCCAAGACTCTATTCCCTGGCAACAACCACCGCAGCATATCACATCCATAGAGTCAAACATTTCAAATATGATCTATGGGAAACTTTTAATGTCCGCGAACAATGTGAGTGTTTTTAGAACACTTTGACCTTGCCAGCGAACAATACGGACACCGTTTTCAGGACACCTCCTACGAACATTTCAGAACAACGCGATAGTTCTTAGAACACTTTAAACTTAAAAACGAACAATACGGACAGCGTCCTAAGGACACCCCCTATGAACATTCGAGGACACCGGGAGTGTTCTCAAAAACGCCTTCAGAACACCCCCATTTTTTAAATTTGCGAACTTTTCAGGACACCGTGGGTGTTCTTAGAACACATTCAACTTGACAGAGAACAATACGGACAGCGTCCTCAGGACACCCCCTACGAACACTCGCCGGACAACGCGAGTGTTCTTAGAAGCGTCTTCAGAACACCACCATCTTGTTTATTTGCGAACATTTTAGGACACAGCGAGTGTTCTTAGGACACATTCAACTTGACAGAGAACAATACGGACAGTGTCCTCAGGACACCCCCTACAAACATTCCAGGACACCGGGAGTGTCCTTAGAAGCTTCTTCAGAACACCACCATCTTGTTTATTTGCGAACATTTCAGGATACCGCGAGTGTTCTTAGGACACATTCAACTTGACAGAGAACAATACGGACAGCGTCCTCAGGACACCCCCTACGAACACTCCCCGGACACCGCGAGTGTTCTTAGAAGCGTCTTCAGAACACCAGCATCTTGTTTATTTGCGAACATTTCAGGACACAGCAAGTGTTCTTAGGACACATTCAACTTGACAGAGAACAATACGGACAGCTTCCTCAGAACACCCCCTACAAACACTCCCCGGACACCGCGAGTGTTCTTAGAAGCGTCTTCAGAACACCCCCATTTTGTTTATTTGCGAACATTTCAGGACACCGCGGGTGTTCTTAGAACACATTCAACTTGACAGAGAACAATACGGACAGTGTCCTCAGGACACCCCCTACGAACATTCCAGGATACCGGGAGTGTTCTTAGAAGCTTCTTCAGAACACCACCATCTTGTTTATTTGCGAACATTTCAGGACACCGCGAGTGTTCTTAGGACACATTCAACTTGACAGAGAACAATACGAACAGCGTCCTCAGGACACCCCCTACGAACATTCCCCGGACACCGCGAGTGTTCTTAGAAGCGTCTTCAGAACACCACCATCTTGTTTATTTGCGAAAATTTGAAGACACTGCGAGTGTTCTTAGGACACATTCAACTTGACAGAGAACAATATGGACAGCGTCCTCAGAACACCCCCTACGAACACTCCCCGGACACCGCGAGTGTTCTTAGAAGCGTCTTCAGAACACCCCCATTTTGTTTATTTGCGAACATTTCAGGACACCGCCGGTGTTTTTAGAACACATTCAACTTGACAGAGAACAATACGGACAGCATCCTCAGGACACCCCCTACGAACATTCCAGGACACCGGTAGTGTTCTTAGAAGCGTCTTCAGAACACCACCATCTTGTTTATTTGCGAACATTTCAGGACACCGCGAGTGTTCTTAGGACACATTCAACTTGACAGAGAACAATACGGACAGCGTCCTCAGGACACCCCCTACGAACACTCCCCGGACACCGCGAGTGTTCTTAGAAGCGTCTTCAGAACACCCCCATTTTATTTATTTGCGAACATTTCAGGACACCGCGAGTGTTCTTAGGACGCATTCAACTTGACAGAGAACAATACGGACAGCGTCCTCAGGAGACCCCCTACGAACACTCCCCGGACACCGCAAGTGTTCTTAGAAGCGTCTTCAGAACACCCCATTTTGTTTATTTGTGAACATTTCAGGACACCGCGGGTGTTCTTAGAACACATTCAACTTGACAGAGAACAATATGGACAGCGTCCTCAGGACACCACCTTCGAACATTTCAGGACACCGGGAGTGTTCTCAAAAACGTCTTCAGAACACCCCCATTTTGTTTATTTGCGAACATTTCAGGACACCGCGGGTGTTCTTAGAACACATTCAACTTGACAGATAACAATACGGACAGCTTCCTCAGGACACCCCCTACGAACACTCCCCGGACACCGCAAGTGTTCTTAGAACAGTTTCACTTTGCTTGCGAACAAAACAGACACATATTGAGTCCTTAGAACACCCCCCATTCAGTTTTTTTAGAACATTTCAGAACACCCGTGATGTCCGCAAACAAATTGAACACAAAAAGAACATCTAACACATAAAAAACACAACTTTCATCCTATCTCATACACTCCCACCCTCCCCAAACACTCCTACACACCAACACACTCTACAAAATACACATTTTGAACAAAGTTTCACCGCGCTGTCTGCGGATGTCCGCGAATCCAAGATGGCGGGCGCTACCGAAAAATCTGACGCACTTCATGCTCCACGCCGTCCAATCAGCGAACACGTTGCATGTCCGCGAACATCACGCAAGACGATTGGCCAATCAGGACACTATCCGCGGAGCGAACAGGGAAGTGTGTCCGCGAACCGAACACAGATATCACTAATTTTTTTTTACCTACTTTTTGGTCATTTTAAAAAAAAAATACTGGACGGATTTTCACCAAATTTGCAAAGCAAGCTTTCAGGACCAAGCCGCTGCTCCTGGTCCAAATTTGGTGGAAATCCGTCCAGCGGTTTGGGCTGTATATATATATATATATATATATATATATATATATATATTCAGCTAAGGCCACCTTAACTTTGCACTCCCAGTTGCACAGCCTATGACCACAATGGTACTGCACGGATGGGAGACCTGTGTCACCAGTGATTTTTCACCTCTGATGTCACTGTAGCTGTAAAGATATCTATTCTTTGTATTATGATATAAAATTGCAGGCTTTGAGAACTCCCAATGTTTTTAGTTAATACCCTATGTGATTAAATAATTGCTGAGGATCACACACTTTGGTTAAGCAGTGTGCTACAGGCCCTTTGTTTTATGTCCGGTCTCTTGGTGACTGTTGTGATACATTGCACAACCCCAACTAAACCACATTTAAGCAGCATGTTAAAGGGAAATAATGACCAGCTGCAAAAATAACATATGCTTAAGTGTTTGGGCCCCATAGTGAAAATCAAAAGCTGGCATCCATGAAGTGAACAAATGTCTTAAAGTGAAATATACAAATGTAGTTCAACAGACCTACTTCTCAACAAAAGTGGTCAATTCAAAATGGAATTTGACTTAAAAAAAAACTAATGAACATCAGAAAAAGTACCTGAGAGAGGACAAGGTTGTCAAGCTTGCCAACCAAAAAATAAACTGCACCAGTGTCCAGGATTTCAAACTCTATTGCCACATTGTGGGCAATTACTAATGAATTACTTGCTCTCTCATCATTTTCCCTCCTCACCCCCATGTCTGGCTTTCAACAATACTTGACAATTTCACCTACTATATAGTGCCACTCAAATATATAAATCCTTATAGAACTATGTTAGGTGATAAGTGTACAATTGTGGCATATTCCCCCCATCTTCACTGTGAGACTAACACGAGAATACAAATCAGCAAAATGCAAAAAAATTGTCTCTGAGTGCACAACTTTCAAGGACTGTCAGTTGCACGGTTTAAACAAAATAATTATGCGGATGTCATTTGTTATGAGATATTTAAAACTAGGAAAACGCATGGCATTCGGGACTGTGGACTGTCTCCCATCTATGCAGTAACTGGTACCGACACTGATTCGTTTTTAAAGCAAGGCAGGATATCGCCCCTTAGGCCATGTTTCTCTAAGTGGTTTTGTAAGGTGGGCTCATTTGTTATGCAACATGGCCTTAGTGGGCTGACCCCTTCCTCGCTTTGAAGCTGAGCAGGGTTTGTCTCAGTTACTTCAGGGATGGGAATCCCACTGTTGCTGTATACATATCTATTTTTGTTATTATTGACTGGGAGACTACAGATACCAGAATGCAATTCAGCAAAAGACAAACATAATCTTTCAATGCAAAACGTTCAAGGACTGACAGTAGCAAGTTTTTTTTTTAAAAAATGTGGCTGCCTATTCGGTCGCTCATCCATGCATTAACCGGGACTGACCTTCTTTAGCTTCAAAGCAGTGCTGGCCATTTCTCTGAGTGGTCTTGTAACTTTCACTCGCTCATCGGACAACGTGGCCTGAGGAGGCTGACCCCTTCCACACTCTGCAGCTAAGCCTGGTTTGTCCTGGTTACTGAATGGACCTAGGTAGCAATTGTGTCACTGGTATTTCACCCCTCTGATGTCACTATAGCTGTAAAAATAATGTCAAACAATTAAGAAAACTGAAACTGCGGGTACTGAACTACACATACACTCGGCTATCTATAGAAATTTATAGCCACAAATATCTGAAAAACGGCAGAATAAAATGCTTTCCTGCCCTCCCAGGCCCTCACCAAGTGCCCCCCTCATCTCTGCCAGCTCTCCCCACCCCAGAAGGCCTCCTCACCTCCCCTGCCCTGTACCCTTCTCACCACAACACACGCTGTTTCTGCAGTTTGTGTTGAGATGTCGGATACACGTGGCTATAGCCGAAGCTACAGAAAGCTTTGTGTTGCAAACTCAAACCCTAAACCGCCTTCCAATTGCACATTTCAATTGGTACCCTCTAGTCACCCACTCCCCCCGCCATTCCCCTCCTCTAGCCTTTTGGCATGTTCATGTTTTTTGACCAGCAAATAGCTTTTGTCGTATGTTTGATGTTCCCATATCCTCGGCTATAACTTCAAATATCTCGCATCAAGAGAAAAACAACATGGCAGCTTTTTCATTTCTGTAAACCATGATCCTGCAATGCACCAGGGGAGATATAACTATGATAAGATATGATATGATATGATATGATATGGCATTTATAACGCGCCTATACACAAGTGTTTCAAGGCGCAAAGAGGCAACGGAGGGGAGCAAGGGGACATACAACGAACCTACTAGGCCAGGTGTCAGTCAGGAAGGCAGGGAAGGAAAGTGCAGTACATGTGAATAGATAAGACAATAAATGAAATAGTGGCCAGCAAGTGGCAAGTGCAAGGGTAAGAGCAGACATCAGCTATCGAGGTCAGGTGGGTGGACTAAAGGGATACAGAACAGTCCCAAAGTGCAAGAGTTGCCAGGTGGGCAGTGCAGGTGTGTGACACTGGCGGGAGAGGGACCTGGGCCCGGGAACAGAAGGGTGTCCAGGTAGCCAGTGCAGTACCGGTTTCAACCAGGGGTCAGAAGAGGAGGGGAGGAGAGAAGGCAGAAGCAAAGAGAAAGATTTTGAGGTGTTTCCGGAACCATAGATGGTTCTACTCAAGTTTAAGGGAGGAGGGAGGCTGTTCCAGAGGGAGGCACCAGCCGAGGAGAGAGATCTACCCCCAACTTGTTGCTTGGAGAAGCGACTGACCCTGAGGGAGTTGGAGGCAAGAGCTCGAGAAGGAAGATACTTAGGAAGAGCTAGTTGGAGTTATTGATGCCCCAGACCCCAGAAGGCCTTGTGGACGATGCAGAGGGCTTGGAACTTAATCTTCATAGCCACTGGGAGCAAATGCAGAGATTTCAGTGCTGGTGAGATACGATCCCTGGGCTTGAGGCCAGTCTCGCAGTCCTGTTCTGGATGAGTTGCAGAAGGCGGATAGTAGAAGCAGGCAGATTTAAAAAGAGGCTATTGCAATAGTCCAGCCTAGAGAGAACCAGGGCTCTGGAGACAGTGAGCTTCTGGGGGAAGGAGAGGAAAGGCAGAATACGTCTGAGGAGGTGCAGCTGGTAGTGTGACTTCTTGGAGAGGTCAGAGATGTGAGGAGAGAAGGAGAGTGTGGAGTTGAAGGTGGTGCCAAGGTTTTTGCCTTTGCAGGTGGGAACGGAAAGAGAGCCAAGAGAGGACAGTCAGAGAGCAGCAGGAAAGGAGGGAGCGGAGGAGAATCTCAGTCTTACTGGCCTTAAGGCAGAGGTCATTGGCAGCACACCACTCCTGGATAGTAGACAGAGTTGAGGGAAGGAGAGGAGGAGTTTGAGGGCTGCCTGAAAATGTGCCTAGCGTCATCCGCATAGCACTGAAAGTTGGGGCAGAGAGTGGCGATGTGGTGGGCAAGGAGTGCCAGGTATTGGTTGAACAGCCAGGGAGAGAGGGTAGACCCCTGGGGGACACCACAGGTAGAGAAAAAGGTAGTGGAGAGGAAGGACCCAAGCTGGACCTGGGAGGGTCGGTGAGAGAGAAAAGAAGTCAGCCACACCAGAGCCTGACCAGTGATACCCAGGTTATCACAGAGACGGTTGAGCAGGATGGCATGGTTGACAGTGTCAAAGGCAGAAGAGAGATCACGCAGGATGAGGACACAAGTGGTGTTAGAGTCAAGATTGGAGAGCAGATCTTCACGGATGTTCAGGAGAGCAGTTTCCGTGCTTCTGGCAGCTCTGAAGCCAGACTGATGGTCATGAAGACAGCCAACAGTTTCAGTATGGAGATTGAGCTGGGAGATGGCCAGTTTCTCCAGGAGCTTTCACCAGGAAGGGAGTGATGAAGATTGGGCGATAGTTAGCTGGGCATGAGGGGTCGGCAGAGGGTTTCTTAAGAAGGGGGGTTTACAAGGGAGTGCTTCAGGGGAGATGGGAAGACTCCGGTGATGAAGGAGTGATTGCCGAAATCAGCAAGTGCAGGAGCCAGGAGTCGATGTGGTCCTTGATACCTCTGGAGGAATAGGGGTGAACCTGTTTCGACAAGACTTTCATAGATCAGACTTGTCTAGAAACCTCATCTGTGGAGAAAAGGGGAAAGGAAGAGAGGAGGGAGGAGGCGTTGCTGTAGGAGGGCCAGAGGAAGAGCAGGTAGTAGGGGAAGGGAGGGGATAGGCGTTGAGTGAGGACAGGATGTCCTGGGTTTTAGAGATGAAATGAGAGGCCAGTGCCATGCAGAGGGCCTGGGAAGGTACAGGGGAGGTAGAGAGTGTGGGAGGATTGGCCAGTTGCTTGAAGATTTTAAAGAGTGCAGCCTAGTTGTTAGATGCCGCAGAGACGTAGGCTTGGATATGAGCTCTCTTCTTGGTTAGGACAGAGAGCCGGTATTGCCTTTGCAGCAGGCGGCAGCCAGTTTGTCAGAGGATGTATATGAAGCACACTATTTCCTCTCGCCCACCCTGCACTTACGTTTTAGGGAAATGAGGTCTGAGTCATACCAGGAGTTGCACTTGGCTTTGGGCTTCAGGCGGATTCTCATGACAGGGGCAAGGATATCAAGAGTATCAGAGATAGCAGAGTGGAGCGTGGAGAGGGCAGTGTCAGGGTGGGAGTCAGCCAAAGGTGGAGGGGGGGTGCGAAGGTGGCGGCGAAAGCCTCAGCTGACACGCGCTTCATGGGTTGGATGACCGAGAAAGTAGGTGGCAATGATGGAAGTGGCTTGGGCTGAGGAGTAGGCAGGGTGAGGTGGGAGGAGAGGAGACAGTGATCACTCCAGGAGAGAGGAGTGGAGAGAGGAACAGAGAGGGGAAGGTCTGAGCAGATCAGAACATCCAGAGTGTGCCCTGCAGAGTGAATCGGGCCAGAGGGGAGAATAGTGAGTGAGAGAGAGTCACAGAGGACACAGAAGAGTACAGAGGAGGGACAGGAGGCATCCAGGTGGATGTTGAAGTCTTCGAGAAGGAGGAGTTGTGTGGTTGAGGCCAAGAGTGAGGAGGACAGGTCCGCCCACTCTGAGAGGAAGGAGGAGATTTTACCAGGTGGCTGATAGATAGTAGCCACAGTAAGGGAATGGCTAGGCGAGAGAGAAAGCCTGCAGACGAGTCATTCAAAAGAGGAGTAGGCCTGCATGGGATTGACAGAGGCAGGATTCCACTCAGGGAAAATCAGGGCAACACCCCCTCCAGAGCGGTTGAATCTGGGCGCGGAGAGGATCTTGTAGTCGTCAGGTAGGAGCGTGTCAAAGCTAGTGACAGAGTTGGCCATGAACCATGTCTCGGTGAGACCAAGGACGTCGAGGTCAAGTTCTTGATATCAGAGAAGTGTTTGACAGCAGAGCGAGAGTTTAGAATGGCAATATGGAGAAGGTTGCCATCCTTGAAGGACTTCCGGGGAGGGGTACAGATAAGAGGGAAGCCCTTCGGATGTGTAGAAGGAGCCCGAGAGGGGGCAGAGAGGGAAGGAGAAGGCAGGGTTGCTAAGGAAAGGGGGAGAGAGGGGACAGCAGGAGAACAGAGGAAATTGATCAGGTGTGGGAAGTGTCTATCAAAGAGGTGAGGGGTGGCCTGAGGGACTTGGACCAGGACGGTCCCGTTCGAGTAAACATTAATGATGACCTTCGAGCACTGGAAGGAGGCCTGGAGGACATCCCAGCTGGTGCCACCATTAATGGGAGAAGAGGAGAAGGGAGAGAGCACAGAGACCATATGAAGGGTGCATAGGCCTGGCGAAGGAACGGCGAAGAGGATGTAGGTGAGAGTTTCCTTAGAGGAGGCACTGGTGTAGGTGTCAGCGATAAGGACGCCTGGGTTGGAGACCAGGATGTCCTTTTGAAACTTCTTCCTACCAGATTTAGTGAGGAGAGAGGATAGTCAACAGAGAAGCAGTTAGAGAAGATAGGAGAGACAGAGAGCACCATAGAGTGGGTGGGAGAGGAGAGAGGTGGAAGGGTGAGAGGGAGGTACTGGAGGAGGGCACTAGAGTAGGCAGTTAAGGAGCGAGAGGCAGAAAGTTGCGTGATAGGACAGAATGAACAACACTCAGGCTTACAGAGCTAACAAATTGCACAGTTAAAACAGGAGATAAAACACACCCAAATTAGAGAATTCTGAATAGAGGGAGAAAGGCCTAGGTTTCACAATGCAATTTGAAATAATGAGACAGTGCATATTATAACAGGAGAAGAAAAACACACCCAAATTAGAGAATCCTGAAGACAGGGAGAAAGGCCTGGGTTTCACAATGCAATTTTAAATACTGAGACAGTGCAAATTATAGAATTAGAAATGATACATTAAAATAGACAAGAGAAAAAAACACAATAAGTTAGTGTGTCTGCAAGGTGGAGGCGGTAGGCAGGGAGGCCTGGGCCAAAGAGCAGGGTGACAACTGGCAACAGGCGTCCCCTGCGGACACCTGCAGACACAACCAGGAGCCACCAATCAGGGAGCCACCCTTTGCCTAGGGAGCCTTAACCGAAGGGGGCTGCCGGGCTTAGGGCTGCCCAGGGATGGTTAGCTAAGAGCGCCAGGCAGCCACCGAGGATGGGGAAGGGGCTGGCTGGGAGGCAGCAGGGGGAGAGAACACAGAAGTGGCTGAGAGGGTTGGGGGGAGGGAGGACAACGCGCTCAGAGCACGGAAGGCAAACTCTCAAACAAAGAAAGTAACAATCAAACCACAGACACCTTACTAAGGGCCACCGTGGCAGGCGAATCCTCCTGCAGCAGGATGGTAGGCAGGCAGGACAGGACACAGTCAGCTGCTATCTCCGCTCCGCCAGCAATGAGGCAAGCAGGGAGAGCAGCGACCGTACACACCAAAGGACAGCCTCCAGGAAACCAATGAGAACGGAGAAGGTGTTGGCTGGGAGGCAGAAAGGGGAGAGAATATGGAAGTGGCTCAGGGGAGTGCGGGGAGGGAGTACAACGTGCTCGGAGCACGGAAGGCAAACTCTCAAAGAAAGTAACAATCAAACCACAGACACCTTACCAAGGGCCATCGTGGGAGGTGAATCCTCCTGGAGCGGGATGGTAGGCATGCAGGACATGCCTACCATCCCTTCTCCATCAAATATTTAAATAACTACTGCACTGAATAACCCCAAACCATGCATGGATTGCGAGTCAATGCTCTGTGCCCAAATAGTTTCAGACCTGGTCCAAATCCATCCAGCAGTTTGGGCTGTGCTCTTTGGAAAAAATTGAGTGTCTGGCTATGGGAAAATTAATGGGAAGTAGGCCGCAACTTTGGAAAAAAATTATTTTGTCTTCTTAATAACTTTCTTATTTTTTAACGTATCTTTGCAAAACTTTACAGTCTGGGGGTACCTGCGAGTTCACAATCACTTTCGGAAATTCGGCCAAATTCGTTACTCAAAGCAAACGTTATTAACAATAGAATTTTGAGGGGTTCCAATGGGAGTACGACTCACCTTTACTAAAGGGTGGCTAATGCCGCCCTAATATATATATATATATATATATATATGGAAAAAAACTTTATTTCCATGGATGTTAAGGTGAGAACCACCTAAGGAATTAAAACCCCTGAAATTCAGCAAAAGCCATCTTAACATCACACCCCCTGTTATGCAGCCTATGGCCACAATGATGACATTACAGATGACATCATAGATGACATCACTACCTACATAACGCAAAAAGATAAAATCCTATGTGTGAAGAATAAGTCCTGTATTTCTGTGGAGCAAGATGAGATTATGTTCAGCGGAGAAGTGTGACATTCCTTTTTAATGGAAAGGAAAAAATGATAGTTGCAGGGAATAAAAGTCTTAGTATTCTTTGGTGATGCCATTTTTATGATGAGACTAAATACTGTCTGTGAAGAAAAAGTCCTACAATTGGCGGAGTAGACTATATTCATGATGAGACGAATTACCAGTTGCAAAGAGAAAGTGTTTAAAGTATGTGGAGCAGAAAGGAAGTTGTATTTATACACAGTAACTTAGTGTGTACAATCTTTTTGATAATACTAGTTATAAAGAATATGTTTTAGAACTCTTCTGAGGCAGGAGAATGCATTCACTAGTTGGACTGGCTTTTTGTGATGGCCGAGCGAAAACAGTAGTGCAGAGAAAAGGTCTAAAGGAAGATTATATACAGTCAGTGTAACCGAAGATGTTGAGAAAGATAAAGGTAATCAATCTGAGTTCTGGCCCCAATAAATGAGTTTAGAAACTGGTGACACAGAGCAGGAGTAAAATACCAGAGCTATAGAGACACGATTCAAGGGTAAAGCTACTTTCACCTCTGTACATGGCCTTGCACACATAGCTAGATAGATCTGAAAGTGGGAAATTTCAGTATTTGGCAGCCACAACACCAGCTTCCCCACTACCACCTTCACAATTAGATAGGTATAAGAGGACAATACTTAAAGGCTACAAAGAAAAGCTAACATGTGGAATTTGTCGACATCTAGCCACCTGCACTCTGTGCATGGGTGTTCCGGGATATGGCCGCACAAAGTTGGGTATCACATATATCACATATTTGTGGTGCCACATGATGAGAGATGATACAGAAAACTGGGAGAACCCAGAAGAAGTCGTCTACAGCCCTCTCAACCTTAGCCAGTCACCAGAACACATTCAGCCATACAGTCTCCACTGAATTCTTGGCTGATGTGATAACATTGGCTTCCACTCCAAACCAGGATACTGTTCAAGACCGCAGGGATCATCTACAAAGCAGTCATGAGTAGCACACCAGCATACCAGGCAGCTAAACTTCACATATCTGGTGGCACACGCTCCTCGTGCAGCAAATCAACCAACCAGGTTGAATCACAACTCGTCCACAAAGAGAGGACCTGCAAACAATCCTTCTCTTGTCATGCACCCACCCTCTGGAACTCAATCCCGTGTGTTGGCTTGGAATGCCCCTACAATTCTCTAATTTCACAAATCTCAAAAAAACATGGCTCTTTCAGCAACAGCTGACCAAGGAATAATTCCAATGGATGCACATACCAACGCTCAGACCTCACAGTACTGAGCTACTGTTAAAAGAAGTCAGCCCAAATGTCGGCTACCCAAACCCTGTACAGCGCTCCGTTGCTCTCGAGCTAGGTTCGCGCTTTGAAAAATAAAATAGAAGAACTCCAATGAAGGACTGGATTTGTGACTGATTGTAATAGAATGAACTTTCATTATTGTTTAGCATATTAGGAATACTGTTCTTTAGTCCAGCTCTTGCTCTGTTACAACTACAGAAATGCACGGAAAGCTACCCTTAAAGAGGGTATGCAAAACCCCAGCTAATGGAGAACGACAAACAAGAACATCTTTTGTGTTATTCCACTCTTTGCTCCATAACAGCTGGAAACATGTGAATTTGAGCACCCACAAAAGGTCGCCCAGCTCGGAAGCGCACATGATTTTTAGTTGGAGCGTTTTTTAAGCTTCTTATCATACAACAAAAGTCTGTCATATATTCATAGACAACATGTATGTATTTTGTATTCCAATCAGTTTCAACTGCAATAATTTGCAGCAACGTATTGTCATGTTCTACAGCATTAACATTCTATGTTTTAGAGTTAAATAATTGTGAACATCTAAGCAGTTACCTCAGAAAACATATCATCAGAAGCCCCATCATCAAGAGGACTGCTACTTTGCAGACCTAACTATGATGTTCAAGAAGTCTGACTAGACTATCTGGTGGTGTGTAACCATCACCTCATATGCTCTTTAAAACGTGAAATTGCTGTTTTCTTCGTTATACTGCCAAGTCACTGTCAACATTGGATTCAGGGGTGGCTTGATGGACTTTCCATAAGTCTTTACATTTCAAATACACAATGGGGCTTATTCTTAATTAAGTCTACTTGTATGGAGGGGATCACCAATGTATGCACGTAGATGCATTGCAGTCTCCCCTTTACATGTTTCTTTTCTTGTACTGGGAAATGCACAGAATGTGAGCAAATCCATGTGGACCCAAGTTTACATCTAGTATTTGAATTTACGGTGAAAACAACTATGAATGCCTCCGGACATGACGGCATAGTGGAAGTAATGTTAATGTATTAAAGCTAGCAGGAAAATCACATTCTGTCATAAATGCATTTAGTTCTGACAGGAATAGTGAATGGGGGCAGTAAACACATACATCATGTAATGTGCCCTGCTTGCCTATCAGAAACTTGAACATTTCATAGACTGAGGTGTACAACCATGTGTGTACGTTTTACCGATTCGTTTACAATTAATTTAACACTCTGGAGAATAATATGCAAGGGGCCCATTTCTAGCTGGGAGCATTTTGCTTGCTGCAGATTAAAACTGTATTAATACAATTTCTGCCGTTATGAGCATATTATAACCCTATTGCAAGTTGCAAGTCCAGTACCATGTACTATCATGGTCCAACAACAGGATTCAATGAAATGCTGTCCTCTAAATGTAAACTTGGATTAACTGCTTAACTTTTTTTCAATTTGTTTAACTCTTATTTAAACACTGAACACAACAGTAGAGTTTCCAGTTTTGAATATAGTTGCATTTTTACACACAATATGATGTTAAGAAAGCTTCTACAACTGAGTCACATTATGACTCTTTTGCATAAGGAAATGATTCCTATCACCTCTGCTCACATCGCTACCTTGTTCAACCTCTTTTTCTCTATAGATTGGCATGCTCCATACTTGCTATAAAGCAACCATTGTCTTATCACTCATAAAGAAATCTAATGCTGACACCACCAACCTCTAATTCTACAGACCAGTCGGCCTCCTACCACACTACTTTGAAATCATAGAGATGGTTTTTACCAACCAAATAGTAGACAATCTTGGCCCTGCTCAGTGAACCTCTTCCATCGGTATTCCAATCTAAACCTTCCATTGAGACTGCTGTTACCCGTATTTCCAATGTGTTAACCACTGCCTAACACCTCCACCTATCCTCATTCCTTTTCAACTCTCAGGAGCCTTCAACACTGTAAATCATTCCACCCTCCTCAAAACGCTCCCCCACCTCACATTGAAAGACACCTCATTTGACTGGGTCTCTGCCTATCTCTTTCAGTGTTTTTTCGCCATCTCAGAGAACTCAATTCCCTCCTTTCCTGCATCCCTCCCCATGGGTGTTCCTTAAGGCTCCACTGCTATGCTCAATCCTTGTGACCATTTACACACCATACCACTAAGCGCTCAATTATCATTTGGCTTCCACTATCGACTCTCTGCTGGTCACATCAAGATCTTCATCTCTTTCCCCTCCTTTACTGCTGCAATCTCTGCTTGATAAACCACTGGATGGCTCTCCACTGCCTCATGCATGCTCAACTCCTCCAAGATCAAAGTAATCTTGCTCCCAGTCTCCATTGCCAACTGCACAATCCCCTCTCCATCACTTTCTCCCCGGAACGGCTCACTCCCTTCATCCATGGCTTGCAAACTTGATGCTGTCTTCAATAGCAACCTTAAACGCTTCCAGACCAACATGGCCACTGCCACTTTAGCCAGACTGAATATTAGGAGAATCTACTCTCACCTCCTGCACAATTCATCAAAAAACCCAATTTCTAATCTTGTGCTCAGCAAACCAGACTAATGTACCAGTCTATTTTGGGGTATTACATAATAATCCTTGCCTCCCCTCAACAAAGTGTACAACTTTGCCACATGCCTACTTTTCAATCGTCACAAATCCTCCCTCACCTCTGTACAACAATTACAAGCTGGATGGCAATGCATGCAAAACAGTTATCGTCTATTTGCTACTCGTCTTTAAAACCATCCACAGTCTTGCCCTCAATATCTAGCTTACTGCATCCTACTTTACGCTCCCACTCAAACTCCTTGCTCAACATCGCTCTGTAACTTATCAGTCCCATGCCCACCGGAGCAGCCTCCTGCTTTCACCCCTTCACCCTACTTGCCCCACTTCACTGGAATGCACTTCCCCAGAGTATGATATGATATGATATGGCATTTAGAACGCACCTATACAAACAAGTGTTTCAAGGTGCGACGAGGGAAGGGAGGGAGTACAGAGGGAAGACAGAGAGCGATCCTTCTAGGCCAGGTGTCAATCAGATCACGCAAGTGCATAGGAGGGGGAGGGGGAAAGTGCAAGGGAGAGTGGGAGGGGAAAGAGCAGTACATGGGATAAAGAATAAAAACAATAAGTAAAGTACGGCCAGTTGGTGGCAGTGCAAGGGTAAGTTCAGACATCTGGTGTCAAGTGCTGGTAGTGGGACTGTAAGGATACAGAGACAGTTAGTTATAAGTGTGGGGGTTTCCGGGAAGGCAGGGCAGGTGTGCGACTGGTGGTGGAGGGGACCTGGCCCTGGGATCAGAGGGAGGCCAGGTAACCAGTGCAGTTTCAGCCAGGTATTCAGCAGGGGAGAGGAGGAGAAAAAGCAGTAATCGGTCATCTCTTCAGTGTACCTCTTCAAACCAAGACATAAGCTCCATCTACTAGCTAAAGAAGGAACTCCTATTCACCTGCCACTTGCCCACCTTTGACTGTCTAACCCACCTTATTTGCACGTCTACCCCATGCTCATTTCTAATGCTCATTAATAAAATCACCATTTTCTATAAATTACATAACTGTGTATGTTCTGTAATGCTATTCCTGTCCCTGGTATATGTACCCATCGGAATCATTCCATCTACTGGTTATAATCATCCGTTGTAAATTGTGGTCTGATGTAAAGGAACCTTACACAAGTACTGCATCAGCACTCTGTAATAGTTCAATTTGCATGTAATTTCTTGTTGCAATGACACCACGGTTACTTAACAAAAAAAAAAAAACACAAATCAAACAGCCACTCCCCAAGTCGTTGGGTATTATCCCTTTGATACTGAGACAGTCACTACACCATGTCTGCCCTTTTGCTATCGTAATTCTCATGTCCAGCCTCCTAGAAGGTTGCATAATACTAGGGCATGTGCCTTTTCACAGCACCCTCCAATACCGTGGGGTTCAGCCCCCCTCAACTTCTGATCATTTGGCATTAGAGGCAGTGTGTGCTTGCATGAAATATCTCTTGGTTCCCCTGTGAATGCCCAGACAGCGCTAAACTCCAAAGGCTACCACCACCATGATTTACCCTCTGATTTCGGGCCCAGGTCCCTGCCCACCCAGCCACACACCCGCACTGTCTACTGGCAATCCTTGCACTTCCGTCTGTATCTGTAAACCTACAGTCCCCTTACCTGCACTTATCAGACACCCTTTGCCTGTGCTTTAAACCTTGCACTTGCCACCATGCTGGCTTTACTACCAGTTGTTGTTGTTTTTATCCCTTGCTCAGCATTTTCCACCTCTCCTCTCTCCCTTGCCCTTTCCCCCATCACTCTCCCCTGCACTTGCGTGTTCTCAATGTCACTGGCCTAGTAAGATCGTTATTTTTGTCCTCCCTTATTCTCCTCCCCTGCCTCGTCGCGTTCTAGAACACATATGTATGAGCGCAATACAAATAAAATATCATATCATATCATGTACACATTGTAGTGTTGGTGGTGGCACCACGGCCCTTCTAGTGGATGCTGTCCCTGGTGAAGTCTTCATGGAAAGTATAGATGCTTGGTCTGTCACAGGGGGCATGAGTACTTAGTGTCGTTTGTGCTGATTTGTCCGGATAAGAGCTGGTGTGTGCTCATGAGAGTGATCTGCAGACACACCTCATTACCATACCAACCTCCCAAGGATGCTGTGGCAGAATAGTCCGTAGAAGCTGACAAATGTAATCTGGGAAAAGAGTGGCAATGTTTTACATGCCTGTATATTGCAATGATTCCAAATGTGCAACTCTACTTGACTAGCCTCTTGCATACATTGCATTTCATATGGCCTTTACAATCTTCCCCTCCAGCAAGCTAGCATTCCCTGAACTATGATGAGGGTGGCACTCTCATGGGTGGGGAGAATGTCCTGTTTCCCACCTGAAACCTGAAACTTGAAAATGGACACCTGTACCTGCATTGCTGCATCTGAAAGGACAGGTATGGGGGCAGATGACTCAATCACTTTCTCCTCCTGAACCATATGGTTGGGGGCCACCTCTTTCTCCTCTGTATGTTTCTCTTCTGTTTCCTGGGTCAGCAACACCTAAATCCCTTCATGTATGCACTTATATGCTACTGCAATCCTCCCATTCTTCTGTCACGCACTGTGCCTGCTGAGTTACCATGCCCTCCTATCCAAACCCAAAGTGTACAACTCAGAGACATTGTTTAAAAATATATTGAGTATATCCTCAGTTATCATGTCCTCTTGCATTGCTGTGATATTTGCTATAGCTGGGGCCTCCTAGTCAGATCCCCCAGACACCTTGGCAGCTCCTTTAACTACCTACGGAAGAAGGACTGCATGCATAAATGTGCTCTAGCACCTTGTAACATTATGTGTACTAGATGGAATTTCCAATTAAGATCTCAGACCAAATAACATGATAAATTCAGAAAATATGGTAAAATACTAATTTATTCTCAGTGTAATAAAGCAGGGCGAACTGACGCTTGCACACTCACACACAAACTTGATTATACAGGGGTTATTTGCCCCAACATGCGTAATCTATTATGTCATCCTACGTGGCAAACTGTAAAACCTACTGACGGGAAGGATTAGTTAGGCAAACATATGTACCAATGGAATATATATGGGTTAGTTCTTCATTGGCAGCCCCTTATCTTTAGGGAATGCCTTGAACTACCTCTAAATACGTATAATACTGATTATAGCAAATGGAATTGCTGCGGATTGGTCTATGCAACATTGTATAGCAGGTTGCCCCATAGACCTTCTGATTGGTTGGCATGCTCACCCAACCATGGACTTTCGGCTCGCAAGCAGCACATAAGCAAAATGAAACGCAGGAGCTCAAGTCATGTCAGATTGCTACCCACTTTCCCAATTAGTCCATCATCTTTCATCAGTCCAACCATAAGCCAAAGTTTCCCATCTGTAGTTGACCTTGTAGCCTGCTCTCTGTTCTAGGACATTCGAGGGTGTGCAAGCACATCATTATCTTCATCCGAAGCTTAATGAATAGCCCTTGTTTTCCACTTCTGCATCATGTGTGAGGAGACCGCAAATGTGTCAATTGCAACCTCCCATTTACTCCTATTTGATTTAATTATCGTGGGTGTTCTTCCTTCTCTTGGCCTCTAGAGACTTGCTCACTCTATCTTGTACAGACCCTATATATTGTTAATGTGTCCAATATTTGGCTCTTGCAGATGTTTTCTTCTTCTTTAATCTAAGATAAATACATTTTATGTACATGGCTTAAGCCGTTTGCCTCCCCTTTTGCCTTGCAATTATTCCTTAAAATAACACCCTTGAACCCAGGCCATAAATAGACTCTTCTTCATTCTGCACACAAAGCTATTTCTCCAATGTCTCCTGACTCTGCAGCCCTGATCTGTTTCTGAAGAAGCTGGGCTGAGTCTTAACATGAGTCCACATCCATCTTCCTATCATGGCCGCCTACGCCATATTATATTTTTCTTTATAGCAAGCTTCTATACATCTTATCTACCTTGTGTTTATAGTTATTGGTCAGCAAGTAACTTTATCCTCTTTGTATATATGATTATTTTATCAATTTATACATTTTTCTCTTGTCACTTCAGTCACATCATTACTTTTAAGTATTTTCATATTGTTTCTATATGCCCTCCTATATCTTCTGAATGACATCAATCTGCCCTCGTCCGATGTCCAATGGTGCGTGCTGACATCCTTCCACTCTTTCAGTGGAAGGGTACATTCGGTACAGTTGCCTGAGTGCATAACGTCTCTCACACACTCAATGAGGTATAGACATAACAAATGGGGTCCTACATATAGCTATTCTCCTGCTGTTCCAATATGACGTGGTGAGGGGGCAGGAGTTAAGGAAAACACATCCACCTGCTTCTCTACACAAGCATGTCTCCCTCCGACAGCCCTGCCTCCCGCACCTCCCCATCATCCTTCGTCAGGCAATGCCTTCTTTGATTGCCATGCCTTGTCTCCTCTGCCAGAGTTATCCCCCAATGTCTCTACCATATTACGAAGCATCTGCTGCGGCATTGGGCACCAGGTGCATAACCCTAAGGCAAAAGAGGCAGAATATTGTCCTCCAACATCTGGGAATTGATATACCAATCTTCCTGGAATTGAGTCTCCACTCCCTCCACTAATTCTTCCACCTAGGACAACTCTCAGTCTTGCCTCATGGTTTCAATTCCTTTCTAAGAAATCAAACTAGGGAAAACCAACAAAGACAAATAACTGACATGGACAAATGCTTTCACACGGGGCTCACACAGACAAAACTGAAACAGGTTCAAAGAGACAAAAAATGGTGACTAAAACAAAGAAAGTATTCTCAGGTTCACACAGAAATGAGAGAGTTTTTAAAGTTGTACAAAGAAACACAAGTACAAAAGGGATTTTTATTTTTTTATTTTGGATACCTGGCAAGATAAAGAAACAAACAGAAGTAATCACATGAGGTCCGATTGGACAAACCCACAGCCTAATGGGATTTGGGTAAATAACTGAAAGAGATTGGGAAAAATGTTGAGCTTTTTATGGATTTTCTGGTGTCACAAAGGGCAAAAATAAAAAATAAAAAAGGAAAGGTCACGAAAAACGATTTTTTAATGAAAAAAGTAAGGAGAAGAAAGGTGGCCTAATAAACACAAAGAAAAAAATAAACATTAACAAGCTCTATAAATGAATAGGCTTGCAAAAAAGACCAAGTTGTGAGTCTGCCCTTTACACTCTGGCACTTGAAGTCTAGCAATGGCCACAAAAGGATAGTGAAACTGAGCTGGGCCTTTTATAGGGCAACTAAACCTCCCCATAGCACACCCAATCTATCCGAGGTTCTAATTGTCCCACCAAAACAGAACCAGGTCCAAGGTTCTAGCGTGCGAACTCAGGAGTTGCTTTCGATTGCCAGCAAAATGAATGAGATCTTTCGGGTCCACCAAATTCTGGATTTGGGATGCAGTGCAACCCGTATATTTGGCAAGAAGTAAGTTTGTTTAGCCATATCCAGGATAGTGGCCCATAGTGGTTCATTTTGGAAAATGGACATGACCTTTCTAGTCAATTTCTGCTGATGGCACTGCTTAAGCTTGTGAATATACATTGGTCTTTTCCACCACGAATCAGCTGCCCCTTCAGGCAGGGGTGTTGCTAGCTCTGGAAAAGATATGGGGCTACGCTAATGTTGGGAATGTCAGGACTCGGGTAAGCAAGTCTTTTGGTTGTAGCCACTGAGCTTCTATCCAGGGCTTCAACCAAACGACCCGGGGCTATAGCCCCCTCCGAAACCCCTCTTAGCAACGCCTCTGCATTCAGGACTGGCTCTACAATAAGGCAATTTTCAGCTGCCTAGAGTTCCAAAAGAAGCAGGCACCCAAGTATGTCATAGTGTCCCTGGAAACAGCAACTCCATTCCTGTTGCAAGTGACAGGGCCACCAAAAAGGCAAACCACCACAAGTGGCCTCTATCCTGGCACCGGCTCTGTGCCCCTCCAGCAGAAGTGTGGCAGACGTCTCCCAGGCCTGGACCTTCACAGAACTTAATACAGGAGGTCACACCGACAGACAAAAAACTCCCTTCTTGTTGTGAAGGTTCTAGAAGGCTGTCAAAGATTGAACTGCCCAGCACACGCTTTGCTTGCATGTTGAAAGTAGGGTCATTTCGGCTGCTCTGGAATTGCAAGCAGTGGCTGGCACAATAAGCTACAAACATCCAAATCTTGAATGTCAAAATGCAAAGGAACCCAGTGTGAATATTTAAACGTACACCCAGAGACTGGATATAAGGGCAGGAGAAGTGGGGCAGCAACAACCAGCATTGGTAGATTGGCGCAGCAAGGCCTTCATACCATTAAGCTGGTATGAACACATTCCAAAAGAATAAAGGAAGGCAGTGTGGGGGAAAATGTAGCAATTACAATTAATGGATTTTTTGTGTTTTCTAAAACATTACAATTCTTTTTTTTGTTTACCTTCAAAGGTACCTTACCGAACAGTAATAGATGCAATCAATGTATAAACCTTCCACCAACATGTTAATGATTATAAGTTTTGAAAATAAAAAAATAAAAACACTCAACATCACAGTGTAGATATTTCACCAAAATTGTAGGGAGAATACCAGTCCGAATCTGTTACCATATGGGTCCGACTTGAACAGCAAATGGGCTTAGTTTCCAAAAAATAGTTTCCCACATTCCACTTCGTAAATGCTGGTTTGTGTGGCGCTCTGAGGGTTATCCGGTCTTGGGTCATATATCTGTGGGCCAATTTGAGTGAAATAGCACATTTTAAAGCACTTTAGAAAAGGATGTTGCTGCAAACTCCTAGCTGTACAGAGAAATAGGTAATTAATGCAGCTCATATTGGCCCAGCAAAGTGTACAGCACTTATCTGGGACACACACAAACACACACATACTTAACGTTTTCTCCAAATGCCTCCCTCGGGCCTCCAAGTGTAACCAATTATTGCCCTGAATTTCACTAATCTGCATTGACATTTTATATAATATTCTCTCAGATCTTCCCAGCAAAACCTCTCAAAGGTGTCTCCAAACATCACCAATATTCTCTGCAAATCTCCATATAACTTGCATAACTCCCCTGTACGTGGGATGTGGCACATACAGTGTTATTGCTCTGTGATAGATTCTGGAATAAACCATCTTTTTGCAATGCTTCTGGAAGGGTGTTGTTAACTGAATTGATTGCAAGTGCCTGGTGATGCTGAACAGGGGTTTCAGTGAGAAAACTGCAAGTGAAACAGAATGGAAATGTGTTATTGGTATGTGGTAATCTGCTTCAAAGTCTGTGGGAAATTAAAAAGTGAAGATGAGCAGCATTGAGCATTGTGGGTAAACTAGTGTTAAAATAGTAGATTCCTGTTCCCGACTTCCTAGTAGACCAGCATAGGGTGGTGGCTGTAATGAGTAAAGTTGCATACTCCAATTCCAGGACTTCTATGACATAGTGCAGTGCTTTATGGGCTTGTAGGGGAGAAACGTACACATCACAATTACATATCTTGCAGTAGACCAATGCAGTGCACTGTGGGAGATGTTGTATCTTAGCTTGATCATACGAAATGAAACATATTATTGATGATGTCTTCCTGGATGTCTTCCTGGGTGAATTTCTAGTGATTTCCCAGTTCTGAAATACCAAACTATCCCCCCGCCCTACCCTCTCTGAGAGCAGCAGGCATAGATTCTAGCAAATCCTAGCATACATGCTTGCATATGCCAGCTATCACTCAATAGACACATCCTCATGACTACATTCCCTATTCATCACCTAACTCGGAGAGGTTATGGTGAACTACAAACAAAACAAAGAAACAATGACATCTGCAGCCCTCCTAGACCTACCCATAAAATGTGTACCCACCGCTTATCGATTAAGGAGCTGTACAGCTGTTGGAGAGGGGACTGATTGGCGTTCTCCTTCTACCTTCCCACTTTGTCACAGGGACTCTTTGATGGTCGCATACATATGGAACAAAAAGTATCGAAACTGGTGCACTTTCTGAAATCATCATGTTACTACTTTTTGGCGTGGCAGAGCTCATTTCCTAATGTTTTGTTTTTTCTTTTTTCAATGCAACCAGGCCTAAACAAAGGATTACACTGGGCCTCATTATGAGTCTGGGGGTAACCCTTCCGGTGCTACTGGAGGGTTGCAGCCGGACTCGTAATATTTTATCTGTGCCTGACATCCCAGTACCACTGCGGGATTACACCGCTGGCAGCCGGGGAAGTCAGGCACCAGTAAAATGTAAGTCCCCACTCCCATAGAGACTCGTAGGAGTGGGGAATCGGAAGTGCCGGGACAGTTGTTAATGGTGCTGGCGCATCCGTGAGGAGTCTTCCTACTGTGGCTGCTTCGCCCTGTACGGTCAGACCTGTCAGGCACAGCAGCCAATGCAGGCAGACACGTATTTTCCAGTCCAGAAACAAGGGTGCCAGTGACATTACAGCCACCCCAGTTTCCAGACCTGCAAACTCATAATGAAGCCTTTTTGTAAAACATAAGCGCAAAAGATGATGAGAGCATGGTCTTCCTTCTGGGTTGTTATGTTGCAGCAAAAACAAAGAGGTGATGGCTGGAAGGTTTAGACTGAATCTTAACCACTGGCATTGCTCGGGGCAACCCTCCAGACCATCGTTCTTCGCCTGCCAAGCCATTACAGAAGGGGAAAGACCATATGCAAATCAGGCCTGGCCCCACCCCAAAAGGGGAAGTCCAGCCCAAACTGCTAGGTCACATCCCTTCTGCACGAGACCACAAGCATCCCCAAACATGTTTCACCCTTGTTGGGGCTCATCAGTGAGGAGTAGCTTGGGTCTCTAGGCCCAGCAGGCACGGGACCCACGTCTGGGCATACCCGTCCCACTCGGGGTGACAAAGCAAAAACAAAGAGGTGATGGCTGGAAGGTTTAGACTGAATCTTAACCACTGGCATTGCTCGGGGCAACCCTCCAGACCATCGTTCTTCGCCTGCCAAGCCATTACAGAAGGGGAAAGACCATATGCAAATCAGGCCTGGCCCCACCCCAAAAGGGGAAGTCCAGCCCAAACTGCTAGGTCACATCCCTTCTGCACGAGACCACAAGCATCCCCAAACATGTTTCACCCTTGTTGGGGCTCATCAGTGAGGAGTAGCTTGGGTCTCTAGGCCCAGCAGGCACGGGACCCACGTCTGGGCATACCCGTCCCACTCGGGGTGACAAAGCAAAAACAAAGAGGTGATGGCTGGAAGGTTTAGACTGAATCTTAACCACTGGCATTGCTCGGGGCAACCCTCCAGACCATCGTTCTTCGCCTGCCAAGCCATTACAGAAGGGGAAAGACCATATGCAAATCAGGCCTGGCCCCACCCCAAAAGGGGAAGTCCAGCCCAAACTGCTAGGTCACATCCCTTCTGCACGAGACCACAAGCATCCCCAAACATGTTTCACCCTTGTTGGGGCTCATCAGTGAGGAGTAGCTTGGGTCTCTAGGCCCAGCAGGCACGGGACCCACGTCTGGGCATACCCGTCCCACTCGGGGTGACAAAGCAAAAACAAAGAGGTGATGGCTGGAAGGTTTAGACTGAATCTTAACCACTGGCATTGCTCGGGGCAACCCTCCAGACCATCGTTCTTCGCCTGCCAAGCCATTACAGAAGGGGAAAGAACATATGCAAATCAGGCCTGGCCCCACCCCAAAAGGGGAAGTCCAGCCCAAACTGCTAGGTCACATCCCTTCTGCACGAGACCACAAGCATCCCCAAACATGTTTCACCCTTGTTGGGGCTCATCAGTGAGGAGTAGCTTGGGTCTCTAGGCCCAGCAGGCACGGGACCCACGTCTGGGCATACCCGTCCCACTCGGGGTGACAAAGCAAAAACAAAGAGGTGATGGCTGGAAGGTTTAGACTGAATCTTAACCACTGGCATTGCTCGGGGCAACCCTCCAGACCATCGTTCTTCGCCTGCCAAGCCATTACAGAAGGGGAAAGACCATATGCAAATCAGGCCTGGCCCCACCCCAAAAGGGGAAGTCCAGCCCAAACTGCTAGGTCACATCCCTTCTGCACGAGACCACAAGCATCCCCAAACATGTTTCACCCTTGTTGGGGCTCATCAGTGAGGAGTAGCTTGGGTCTCTAGGCCCAGCAGGCACGGGACCCACGTCTGGGCATACCCGTCCCACTCGGGGTGACAAAGCAAAAACAAAGAGGTGATGGCTGGAAGGTTTAGACTGAATCTTAACCACTGGCATTGCTCGGGGCAACCCTCCAGACCATCGTTCTTCGCCTGCCAAGCCATTACAGAAGGGGAAAGACCATATGCAAATCAGGCCTGGCCCCACCCCAAAAGGGGAAGTCCAGCCCAAACTGCTAGGTCACATCCCTTCTGCACGAGACCACAAGCATCCCCAAACATGTTTCACCCTTGTTGGGGCTCATCAGTGAGGAGTAGCTTGGGTCTCTAGGCCCAGCAGGCACGGGACCCACGTCTGGGCATACCCGTCCCACTCGGGGTGACAAAGCAAAAACAAAGAGGTGATGGCTGGAAGGTTTAGACTGAATCTTAACCACTGGCATTGCTCGGGGCAACCCTCCAGACCATCGTTCTTCGCCTGCCAAGCCATTACAGAAGGGGAAAGACCATATGCAAATCAGGCCTGGCCCCACCCCAAAAGGGGAAGTCCAGCCCAAACTGCTAGGTCACATCCCTTCTGCACGAGACCACAAGCATCCCCAAACATGTTTCACCCTTGTTGGGGCTCATCAGTGAGGAGTAGCTTGGGTCTCTAGGCCCAGCAGGCACGGGACCCACGTCTGGGCATACCCGTCCCACTCGGGGTGACAAAGCAAAAACAAAGAGGTGATGGCTGGAAGGTTTAGACTGAATCTTAACCACTGGCATTGCTCGGGGCAACCCTCCAGACCATCGTTCTTCGCCTGCCAAGCCATTACAGAAGGGGAAAGACCATATGCAAATCAGGCCTGGCCCCACCCCAAAAGGGGAAGTCCAGCCCAAACTGCTAGGTCACATCCCTTCTGCACGAGACCACAAGCATCCCCAAACATGTTTCACCCTTGTTGGGGCTCATCAGTGAGGAGTAGCTTGGGTCTCTAGGCCCAGCAGGCACGGGACCCACGTCTGGGCATACCCGTCCCACTCGGGGTGACAAAGCAAAAACAAAGAGGTGATGGCTGGAAGGTTTGGACTGAATCTTAACCACTGGCATTGCTCGGGGCAACCCTCCAGACCATCGTTCTTCGCCTGCCAAGCCATTACAGAAGGGGAAAGACCATATGCAAATCAGGCCTGGCCCCACCCCAAAAGGGGAAGTCCAGCCCAAACTGCTAGGTCACATCCCTTCTGCACGAGACCACAAGCATCCTCAAACATGTTTCACCCTTGTTGGGGCTCATCAGTGAGGAGTAGCTTGGGTCTCTAGGCCCAGCAGGCACGGGACCCACGTCTGGGCATACCCGTCCCACTCGGGGTGACAAAGCAAAAACAAAGAGGTGATGGCTGGAAGGTTTAGACTGAATCTTAACCACTGGCATTGCTCGGGGCAACCCTCCAGACCATCGTTCTTCGCCTGCCAAGCCATTACAGAAGGGGAAAGACCATATGCAAATCAGGCCTGGCCCCACCCCAAAAGGGGAAGTCCAGCCCAAACTGCTAGGTCACATCCCTTCTGCACGAGACCACAAGCATCCCCAAACATGTTTCACCCTTGTTGGGGCTCATCAGTGAGGAGTAGCTTGGGTCTCTAGGCCCAGCAGGCACGGGACCCACGTCTGGGCATACCCGTCCCACACGGGGTGACAAAGCAAAAACAAAGAGGTGATGGCTGGAAGGTTTAGACTGAATCTTAACCACTGGCATTGCTCGGGGCAACCCTCCAGACCATCGTTCTTCGCCTGCCAAGCCATTACAGAAGGGGAAAGACCATATGCAAATCAGGCCTGGCCCCACCCCAAAAGGGGAAGTCCAGCCCAAACTGCTAGTTCACATCCCTTCTGCACGAGACCACAAGCATCCCCAAACATGTTTCACCCTTGTTGGGGCTCATCAGTGAGGAGTAGCTTGGGTCTCTAGGCCCAGCAGGCACGGGACCCACGTCTGGGCATACCCGTCCCACTCGGGGTGACAAAGCAAAAACAAAGAGGTGATGGCTGGAAGGTTTAGACTGAATCTTAACCACTGGCATTGCTCGGGGCAACCCTCCAGACCATCGTTCTTCGCCTGCCAAGCCATTACAGAAGGGGAAAGACCATATGCAAATCAGGCCTGGCCCCACCCCAAAAGGGGAAGTCCAGCCCAAACTGCTAGGTCACATCCCTTCTGCACGAGACCACAAGCATCCCCAAACATGTTTCACCCTTGTTGGGGCTCATCAGTGAGGAGTAGCTTGGGTCTCTAGGCCCAGCAGGCACGGGACCCACGTCTGGGCATACCCGTCCCACTCGGGGTGACAAAGCAAAAACAAAGAGGTGATGGCTGGAAGGTTTAGACTGAATCTTAACCACTGGCATTGCTCGGGGCAACCCTCCAGACCATCGTTCTTCGCCTGCCAAGCCATTACAGAAGGGGAAAGACCATATGCAAATCAGGCCTGGCCCCACCCCAAAAGGGGAAGTCCAGCCCAAACTGCTAGGTCACATCCCTTCTGCACGAGACCACAAGCATCCCCAAACATGTTTCACCCTTGTTGGGGCTCATCAGTGAGGAGTAGCTTGGGTCTCTAGGCCCAGCAGGCACGGGACCCACGTCTGGGCATACCCGTCCCACTCGGGGTGACAAAGCAAAAACAAAGAGGTGATGGCTGGAAGGTTTAGACTGAATCTTAACCACTGGCATTGCTCGGGGCAACCCTCCAGACCATCGTTCTTCGCCTGCCAAGCCATTACAGAAGGGGAAAGACCATATGCAAATCAGGCCTGGCCCCACCCCAAAAGGGGAAGTCCAGCCCAAACTGCTAGGTCACATCCCTTCTGCACGAGACCACAAGCATCCCCAAACATGTTTCACCCTTGTTGGGGCTCATCAGTGAGGAGTAGCTTGGGTCTCTAGGCCCAGCAGGCACGGGACCCACGTCTGGGCATACCCGTCCCACTCGGGGTGACAAAGCAAAAACAAAGAGGTGATGGCTGGAAGGTTTAGACTGAATCTTAACCACTGGCATTGCTCGGGGCAACCCTCCAGACCATCGTTCTTCGCCTGCCAAGCCATTACAGAAGGGGAAAGACCATATGCAAATCAGGCCTGGCCCCACCCCAAAAGGGGAAGTCCAGCCCAAACTGCTAGGTCACATCCCTTCTGCACGAGACCACAAGCATCCCCAAACATGTTTCACCCTTGTTGGGGCTCATCAGTGAGGAGTAGCTTGGGTCTCTAGGCCCAGCAGGCACGGGACCCACGTCTGGGCATACCCGTCCCACTCGGGGTGACAAAGCAAAAACAAAGAGGTGATGGCTGGAAGGTTTAGACTGAATCTTAACCACTGGCATTGCTCGGGGCAACCCTCCAGACCATCGTTCTTCGCCTGCCAAGCCATTACAGAAGGGGAAAGACCATATGCAAATCAGGCCTGGCCCCACCCCAAAAGGGGAAGTCCAGCCCAAACTGCTAGGTCACATCCCTTCTGCACGAGACCACAAGCATCCCCAAACATGTTTCACCCTTGTTGGGGCTCATCAGTGAGGAGTAGCTTGGGTCTCTAGGCCCAGCAGGCACGGGACCCACGTCTGGGCATACCCGTCCCACTCGGGGTGACAAAGCAAAAACAAAGAGGTGATGGCTGGAAGGTTTAGACTGAATCTTAACCACTGGCATTGCTCGGGGCAACCCTCCAGACCATCGTTCTTCGCCTGCCAAGCCATTACAGAAGGGGAAAGACCATATGCAAATCAGGCCTGGCCCCACCCCAAAAGGGGAAGTCCAGCCCAAACTGCTAGGTCACATCCCTTCTGCACGAGACCACAAGCATCCCCAAACATGTTTCACCCTTGTTGGGGCTCATCAGTGAGGAGTAGCTTGGGTCTCTAGGCCCAGCAGGCACGGGACCCACGTCTGGGCATACCCGTCCCACTCGGGGTGACAAAGCAAAAACAAAGAGGTGATGGCTGGAAGGTTTAGACTGAATCTTAACCACTGGCATTGCTCGGGGCAACCCTCCAGACCATCGTTCTTCGCCTGCCAAGCCATTACAGAAGGGGAAAGACCATATGCAAATCAGGCCTGGCCCCACCCCAAAAGGGGAAGTCCAGCCCAAACTGCTAGGTCACATCCCTTCTGCACGAGACCACAAGCATCCCCAAACATGTTTCACCCTTGTTGGGGCTCATCAGTGAGGAGTAGCTTGGGTCTCTAGGCCCAGCAGGCACGGGACCCACGTCTGGGCATACCCGTCCCACTCGGGGTGACAAAGCAAAAACAAAGAGGTGATGGCTGGAAGGTTTAGACTGAATCTTAACCACTGGCATTGCTCGGGGCAACCCTCCAGACCATCGTTCTTCGCCTGCCAAGCCATTACAGAAGGGGAAAGACCATATGCAAATCAGGCCTGGCCCCACCCCAAAAGGGGAAGTCCAGCCCAAACTGCTAGGTCACATCCCTTCTGCACGAGACCACAAGCATCCCCAAACATGTTTCACCCTTGTTGGGGCTCATCAGTGAGGAGTAGCTTGGGTCTCTAGGCCCAGCAGGCACGGGACCCACGTCTGGGCATACCCGTCCCACTTGGGGTGACAAAGCAAAAACAAAGAGGTGATGGGTGGAAGGTTTAGACTGAATCTTAACCACTGGCATTGCTCGGGGCAACCCTCCAGACCATCGTTCTTCGCCTGCCAAGCCATTACAGAAGGGGAAAGACCATATGCAAATCAGGCCTGGCCCCACCCCAAAAGGGGAAGTCCAGCCCAAACTGCTAGGTCACATCCCTTCTGCACGAGACCACAAGCATCCCCAAACATGTTTCACCCTTGTTGGGGCTCATCAGTGAGGAGTAGCTTGGGTCTCTAGGCCCAGCAGGCACGGGACCCACGTCTGGGCATACCCGTCCCACTCGGGGTGACAAAGCAAAAACAAAGAGGTGATGGCTGGAAGGTTTAGACTGAATCTTAACCACTGGCATTGCTCGGGGCAACCCTCCAGACCATCGTTCTTCGCCTGCCAAGCCATTACAGAAGGGGAAAGACCATATGCAAATCAGGCCTGGCCCCACCCCAAAAGGGGAAGTCCAGCCCAAACTGCTAGGTCACATCCCTTCTGCACGAGACCACAAGCATCCCCAAACATGTTTCACCCTTGTTGGGGCTCATCAGTGAGGAGTAGCTTGGGTCTCTAGGCCCAGCAGGCACGGGACCCACGTCTGGGCATACCCGTCCCACTCGGGGTGACAAAGCAAAAACAAAGAGGTGATGGCTGGAAGGTTTAGACTGAATCTTAACCACTGGCATTGCTCGGGGCAACCCTCCAGACCATCGTTCTTCGCCTGCCAAGCCATTACAGAAGGGGAAAGACCATATGCAAATCAGGCCTGGCCCCACCCCAAAAGGGGAAGTCCAGCCCAAACTGCTAGGTCACATCCCTTCTGCACGAGACCACAAGCATCCCCAAACATGTTTCACCCTTGTTGGGGCTCATCAGTGAGGAGTAGCTTGGGTCTCTAGGCCCAGCAGGCACGGGACCCACGTCTGGGCATACCCGTCCCACTCGGGGTGACAAAGCAAAAACAAAGAGGTGATGGCTGGAAGGTTTAGACTGAATCTTAACCACTGGCATTGCTCGGGGCAACCCTCCAGACCATCGTTCTTCGCCTGCCAAGCCATTACAGAAGGGGAAAGACCATATGCAAATCAGGCCTGGCCCCACCCCAAAAGGGGAAGTCCAGCCCAAACTGCTAGGTCACATCCCTTCTGCACGAGACCACAAGCATCCCCAAACATGTTTCACCCTTGTTGGGGCTCATCAGTGAGGAGTAGCTTGGGTCTCTAGGCCCAGCAGGCACGGGACCCACGTCTGGGCATACCCGTCCCACTCGGGGTGACAAAGCAAAAACAAAGAGGTGATGGCTGGAAGGTTTAGACTGAATCTTAACCACTGGCATTGCTCGGGGCAACCCTCCAGACCATCATTCTTCGCCTGCCAAGCCATTACAGAAGGGGAAAGACCATATGCAAATCAGGCCTGGCCCCACCCCAAAAGGGGAAGTCCAGCCCAAACTGCTAGGTCACATCCCTTCTGCACGAGACCACAAGCATCCCCAAACATGTTTCACCCTTGTTGGGGCTCATCAGTGAGGAGTAGCTTGGGTCTCTAGGCCCAGCAGGCACGGGACCCACGTCTGGGCATACCCGTCCCACTCGGGGTGACAAAGCAAAAACAAAGAGGTGATGGCTGGAAGGTTTAGACTGAATCTTAACCACTGGCATTGCTCGGGGCAACCCTCCAGACCATCGTTCTTCGCCTGCCAAGCCATTACAGAAGGGGAAAGACCATATGCAAATCAGGCCTGGCCCCACCCCAAAAGGGGAAGTCCAGCCCAAACTGCTAGGTCACATCCCTTCTGCACGAGACCACAAGCATCCCCAAACATGTTTCACCCTTGTTGGGGCTCATCAGTGAGGAGTAGCTTGGGTCTCTAGGCCCAGCAGGCACGGGACCCACGTCTGGGCATACCCGTCCCACTCGGGGTGACAAAGCAAAAACAAAGAGGTGATGGCTGGAAGGTTTAGACTGAATCTTAACCACTGGCATTGCTCGGGGCAACCCTCCAGACCATCGTTCTTCGCCTGCCAAGCCATTACAGAAGGGGAAAGACCATATGCAAATCAGGCCTGGCCCCACCCCAAAAGGGGAAGTCCAGCCCAAACTGCTAGGTCACATCCCTTCTGCACGAGACCACAAGCATCCCCAAACATGTTTCACCCTTGTTGGGGCTCATCAGTGAGGAGTAGCTTGGGTCTCTAGGCCCAGCAGGCACGGGACCCACGTCTGGGCATACCCGTCCCACTCGGGGTGACAAAGCAAAAACAAAGAGGTGATGGCTGGAAGGTTTAGACTGAATCTTAACCACTGGCATTGCTCGGGGCAACCCTCCAGACCATCGTTCTTCGCCTGCCAAGCCATTACAGAAGGGGAAAGACCATATGCAAATCAGGCCTGGCCCCACCCCAAAAGGGGAAGTCCAGCCCAAACTGCTAGGTCACATCCCTTCTGCACGAGACCACAAGCATCCCCAAACATGTTTCACCCTTGTTGGGGCTCATCAGTGAGGAGTAGCTTGGGTCTCTAGGCCCAGCAGGCACGGGACCCACGTCTGGGCATACCCGTCCCACTCGGGGTGACAAAGCAAAAACAAAGAGGTGATGGCTGGAAGGTTTAGACTGAATCTTAACCACTGGCATTGCTCGGGGCAACCCTCCAGACCATCGTTCTTCGCCTGCCAAGCCATTACAGAAGGGGAAAGACCATATGCAAATCAGGCCTGGCCCCACCCCAAAAGGGGAAGTCCAGCCCAAACTGCTAGGTCACATCCCTTCTGCACGAGACCACAAGCATCCCCAAACATGTTTCACCCTTGTTGGGGCTCATCAGTGAGGAGTAGCTTGGGTCTCTAGGCCCAGCAGGCACGGGACCCACGTCTGGGCATACCCGTCCCACTCGGGGTGACAAAGCAAAAACAAAGAGGTGATGGCTGGAAGGTTTAGACTGAATCTTAACCACTGGCATTGCTCGGGGCAACCCTCCAGACCATCGTTCTTCGCCTGCCAAGCCATTACAGAAGGGGAAAGACCATATGCAAATCAGGCCTGGCCCCACCCCAAAAGGGGAAGTCCAGCCCAAACTGCTAGGTCACATCCCTTCTGCACGAGACCACAAGCATCCCCAAACATGTTTCACCCTTGTTGGGGCTCATCAGTGAGGAGTAGCTTGGGTCTCTAGGCCCAGCAGGCACGGGACCCACGTCTGGGCATACCCGTCCCACTCGGGGTGACAAAGCAAAAACAAACACAAAGAGGTGATGGCTGGAAGGTTTAGACTGAATCTTAACCACTGGCATTGCTCGGGGCAACCCTCCAGACCATCGTTCTTCGCCTGCCAAGCCATTACAGAAGGGGAAAGACCATATGCAAATCAGGCCTGGCCCCACCCCAAAAGGGGAAGTCCAGCCCAAACTGCTAGGTCACATCCCTTCTGCACGAGACCACAAGCATCCCCAAACATGTTTCACCCTTGTTGGGGCTCATCAGTGAGGAGTAGCTTGGGTCTCTAGGCCCAGCAGGCACGGGACCCACGTCTGGGCATACCCGTCCCACTCGGGGTGACAAAGCAAAAACAAAGAGGTGATGGCTGGAAGGTTTAGACTGAATCTTAACCACTGGCATTGCTCGGGGCAACCCTCCAGACCATCGTTCTTCGCCTGCCAAGCCATTACAGAAGGGGAAAGACCATATGCAAATCAGGCCTGGCCCCACCCCAAAAGGGGAAGTCCAGCCCAAACTGCTAGGTCACATCCCTTCTGCACGAGACCACAAGCATCCCCAAACATGTTTCACCCTTGTTGGGGCTCATCAGTGAGGAGTAGCTTGGGTCTCTAGGCCCAGCAGGCACGGGACCCACGTCTGGGCATACCCGTCCCACTCGGGGTGACAATGCAAAAACAAAGAGGTGATGGCTGGAAGGTTTAGACTGAATCTTAACCACTGGCATTGCTCGGGGCAACCCTCCAGACCATCGTTCTTCGCCTGCCAAGCCATTACAGAAGGGGAAAGACCATATGCAAATCAGGCCTGGCCCCACCCCAAAAGGGGAAGTCCAGCCCAAACTGCTAGGTCACATCCCTTCTGCACGAGACCACAAGCATCCCCAAACATGTTTCACCCTTGTTGGGGCTCATCAGTGAGGAGTAGCTTGGGTCTCTAGGCCCAGCAGGCACGGGACCCACGTCTGGGCATACCCGTCCCACTCGGGGTGACAAAGCAAAAACAAAGAGGTGATGGCTGGAAGGTTTAGACTGAATCTTAACCACTGGCATTGCTCGGGGCAACCCTCCAGACCATCGTTCTTCGCCTGCCAAGCCATTACAGAAGGGGAAAGACCATATGCAAATCAGGCCTGGCCCCACCCCAAAAGGGGAAGTCCAGCCCAAACTGCTAGGTCACATCCCTTCTGCACGAGACCACAAGCATCCCCAAACATGTTTCACCCTTGTTGGGGCTCATCAGTGAGGAGTAGCTTGGGTCTCTAGGCCCAGCAGGCACGGGACCCACGTCTGGGCATACCCGTCCCACTCGGGGTGACAAAGCAAAAACAAAGAGGTGATGGCTGGAAGGTTTAGACTGAATCTTAACCACTGGCATTGCTCGGGGCAACCCTCCAGACCATCGTTCTTCGCCTGCCAAGCCATTACAGAAGGGGAAAGACCATATGCAAATCAGGCCTGGCCCCACCCCAAAAGGGGAAGTCCAGCCCAAACTGCTAGGTCACATCCCTTCTGCACGAGACCACAAGCATCCCCAAACATGTTTCACCCTTGTTGGGGCTCATCAGTGAGGAGTAGCTTGGGTCTCTAGGCCCAGCAGGCACGGGACCCACGTCTGGGCATACCCGTCCCACTCGGGGTGACAAAGCAAAAACAAAGAGGTGATGGCTGGAAGGTTTAGACTGAATCTTAACCACTGGCATTGCTCGGGGCAACCCTCCAGACCATCATTCTTCGCCTGCCAAGCCATTACAGAAGGGGAAAGACCATATGCAAATCAGGCCTGGCCCCACCCCAAAAGGGGAAGTCCAGCCCAAACTGCTAGGTCACATCCCTTCTGCACGAGACCACAAGCATCCCCAAACATGTTTCACCCTTGTTGGGGCTCATCAGTGAGGAGTAGCTTGGGTCTCTAGGCCCAGCAGGCACGGGACCCACGTCTGGGCATACCCGTCCCACTCGGGGTGACAAAGCAAAAACAAAGAGGTGATGGCTGGAAGGTTTAGACTGAATCTTAACCACTGGCATTGCTCGGGGCAACCCTCCAGACCATCGTTCTTCGCCTGCCAAGCCATTACAGAAGGGGAAAGACCATATGCAAATCAGGCCTGGCCCCACCCCAAAAGGGGAAGTCCAGCCCAAACTGCTAGGTCACATCCCTTCTGCACGAGACCACAAGCATCCCCAAACATGTTTCACCCTTGTTGGGGCTCATCAGTGAGGAGTAGCTTGGGTCTCTAGGCCCAGCAGGCACGGGACCCACGTCTGGGCATACCCGTCCCACTCGGGGTGACAAAGCAAAAACAAAGAGGTGATGGCTGGAAGGTTTAGACTGAATCTTAACCACTGGCATTGCTCGGGGCAACCCTCCAGACCATCGTTCTTCGCCTGCCAAGCCATTACAGAAGGGGAAAGACCATATGCAAATCAGGCCTGGCCCCACCCCAAAAGGGGAAGTCCAGCCCAAACTGCTAGGTCACATCCCTTCTGCACGAGACCACAAGCATCCCCAAACATGTTTCACCCTTGTTGGGGCTCATCAGTGAGGAGTAGCTTGGGTCTCTAGGCCCAGCAGGCACGGGACCCACGTCTGGGCATACCCGTCCCACTCGGGGTGACAAAGCAAAAACAAAGAGGTGATGGCTGGAAGGTTTAGACTGAATCTTAACCACTGGCATTGCTCGGGGCAACCCTCCAGACCATCGTTCTTCGCCTGCCAAGCCATTACAGAAGGGGAAAGACCATATGCAAATCAGGCCTGGCCCCACCCCAAAAGGGGAAGTCCAGCCCAAACTGCTAGGTCACATCCCTTCTGCACGAGACCACAAGCATCCCCAAACATGTTTCACCCTTGTTGGGGCTCATCAGTGAGGAGTAGCTTGGGTCTCTAGGCCCAGCAGGCACGGGACCCACGTCTGGGCATACCCGTCCCACTCGGGGTGACAAAGCAAAAACAAAGAGGTGATGGCTGGAAGGTTTAGACTGAATCTTAACCACTGGCATTGCTCGGGGCAACCCTCCAGACCATCGTTCTTCGCCTGCCAAGCCATTACAGAAGGGGAAAGACCATATGCAAATCAGGCCTGGCCCCACCCCAAAAGGGGAAGTCCAGCCCAAACTGCTAGGTCACATCCCTTCTGCACGAGACCACAAGCATCCCCAAACATGTTTCACCCTTGTTGGGGCTCATCAGTGAGGAGTAGCTTGGGTCTCTAGGCCCAGCAGGCACGGGACCCACGTCTGGGCATACCCGTCCCACTCGGGGTGACAAAGCAAAAACAAAGAGGTGATGGCTGGAAGGTTTAGACTGAATCTTAACCACTGGCATTGCTCGGGGCAACCCTCCAGACCATCGTTCTTCGCCTGCCAAGCCATTACAGAAGGGGAAAGACCATATGCAAATCAGGCCTGGCCCCACCCCAAAAGGGGAAGTCCAGCCCAAACTGCTAGGTCACATCCCTTCTGCACGAGACCACAAGCATCCCCAAACATGTTTCACCCTTGTTGGGGCTCATCAGTGAGGAGTAGCTTGGGTCTCTAGGCCCAGCAGGCACGGGACCCACGTCTGGGCATACCCGTCCCACTCGGGGTGACAAAGCAAAAACAAACACAAAGAGGTGATGGCTGGAAGGTTTAGACTGAATCTTAACCACTGGCATTGCTCGGGGCAACCCTCCAGACCATCGTTCTTCGCCTGCCAAGCCATTACAGAAGGGGAAAGACCATATGCAAATCAGGCCTGGCCCCACCCCAAAAGGGGAAGTCCAGCCCAAACTGCTAGGTCACATCCCTTCTGCACGAGACCACAAGCATCCCCAAACATGTTTCACCCTTGTTGGGGCTCATCAGTGAGGAGTAGCTTGGGTCTCTAGGCCCAGCAGGCACGGGACCCACGTCTGGGCATACCCGTCCCACTCGGGGTGACAAAGCAAAAACAAAGAGGTGATGGCTGGAAGGTTTAGACTGAATCTTAACCACTGGCATTGCTCGGGGCAACCCTCCAGACCATCGTTCTTCGCCTGCCAAGCCATTACAGAAGGGGAAAGACCATATGCAAATCAGGCCTGGCCCCACCCCAAAAGGGGAAGTCCAGCCCAAACTGCTAGGTCACATCCCTTCTGCACGAGACCACAAGCATCCCCAAACATGTTTCACCCTTGTTGGGGCTCATCAGTGAGGAGTAGCTTGGGTCTCTAGGCCCAGCAGGCACGGGACCCACGTCTGGGCATACCCGTCCCACTCGGGGTGACAATGCAAAAACAAAGAGGTGATGGCTGGAAGGTTTAGACTGAATCTTAACCACTGGCATTGCTCGGGGCAACCCTCCAGACCATCGTTCTTCGCCTGCCAAGCCATTACAGAAGGGGAAAGACCATATGCAAATCAGGCCTGGCCCCACCCCAAAAGGGGAAGTCCAGCCCAAACTGCTAGGTCACATCCCTTCTGCACGAGACCACAAGCATCCCCAAACATGTTTCACCCTTGTTGGGGCTCATCAGTGAGGAGTAGCTTGGGTCTCTAGGCCCAGCAGGCACGGGACCCACGTCTGGGCATACCCGTCCCACTCGGGGTGAAAAAGCAAAAACAAAGAGGTGATGGCTGGAAGGTTTAGACTGAATCTTAACCACTGGCATTGCTCGGGGCAACCCTCCAGACCATCGTTCTTCGCCTGCCAAGCCATTACAGAAGGGGAAAGACCATATGCAAATCAGGCCTGGCCCCACCCCAAAAGGGGAAGTCCAGCCCAAACTGCTAGGTCACATCCCTTCTGCACGAGACCACAAGCATCCCCAAACATGTTTCACCCTTGTTGGGGCTCATCAGTGAGGAGTAGCTTGGGTCTCTAGGCCCAGCAGGCACGGGACCCACGTCTGGGCATACCCGTCCCACTCGGGGTGACAAAGCAAAAACAAAGAGGTGATGGCTGGAAGGTTTAGACTGAATCTTAACCACTGGCATTGCTCGGGGCAACCCTCCAGACCATCGTTCTTCGCCTGCCAAGCCATTACAGAAGGGGAAAGACCATATGCAAATCAGGCCTGGCCCCACCCCAAAAGGGGAAGTCCAGCCCAAACTGCTAGGTCACATCCCTTCTGCACGAGACCACAAGCATCCCCAAACATGTTTCACCCTTGTTGGGGCTCATCAGTGAGGAGTAGCTTGGGTCTCTAGGCCCAGCAGGCACGGGACCCACGTCTGGGCATACCCGTCCCACTCGGGGTGACAAAGCAAAAACAAAGAGGTGATGGCTGGAAGGTTTAGACTGAATCTTAACCACTGGCATTGCTCGGGGCAACCCTCCAGACCATCGTTCTTCGCCTGCCAAGCCATTACAGAAGGGGAAAGACCATATGCAAATCAGGCTGCGCCACAGGGAACCAGGCTGCACCTCACTGAGGAGGTCCAACAAGGCCGAAACATGTCTGGGGTTGCTTGGTTTTCTGTGCAGAGGGAACCTGGCCTAGCAGTTCGGGCTGGGCTGCTACCTTCGGTGGCGGCAGCTGCTGACTGATTTGCACATGGCTGGTCCCCTTTTGCAATGGCGCAGACGGGCTAAAAAACGGTGGTGTGGAAGGTTGGCCCAGAGCAATTGCCAGTGGTTTAGATTAATTCGAAACCTTCCACCCATCACTTTTGTGGTCAGTTTGTTTCTCCTTGTGAGAGAGGGTATGCCCAGACGTGGGTCCCTTGCTCGCTGCGCCACAGGGAACCAGGCTGCACCTCACTGAGGAGGTCCAACAAGGCCGAAACATGTCTGGGGTTGCTTGGTTTTCTGTGCAGAGGGAACCTGGCCTAGCAGTTCGGGCTGGGCTGCTACCTTCGGTGGCGGCAGCTGCTGACTGATTTGCACATGGCTGGTCCCCTTTTGCAATGGCGCAGACGGGCTAAAAAACGGTGGTGTGGAAGGTTGGCCCAGAGCAATTGCCAGTGGTTTAGATTAATTCGAAACCTTCCACCCATCACTTTTGTGGTCAGTTTGTTTCTCCTTGTGAGAGAGGGTATGCCCAGACGTGGGTCCCTTGCTCGCTGCGCCACAGGGAACCAGGCTGCACCTCACTGAGGAGGTCCAACAAGGCCGAAACATGTCTGGGGTTGCTTGGTTTTCTGTGCAGAGGGAACCTGGCCTAGCAGTTCGGGCTGGGCTGCTACCTTCGGTGGCGGCAGCTGCTGACTGATTTGCACATGGCTGGTCCCCTTTTGCAATGGCGCAGACGGGCTAAAAAACGGTGGTGTGGAAGGTTGGCCCAGAGCAATTGCCAGTGGTTTAGATTAATTCGAAACCTTCCACCCATCACTTTTGCGGTCAGTTTGTTTCTCCTTGTGAGAGAGGGTATGCCCAGACGTGGGTCCCTTGCTCGCTGCGCCACAGGGAACCAGGCTGCACCTCACTGAGGAGGTCCAACAAGGCCGAAACATGTCTGGGGTTGCTTGGTTTTCTGTGCAGAGGGAACCTGGCCTAGCAGTTCGGGCTGGGCTGCTACCTTCGGTGGCGGCAGCTGCTGACTGATTTGCACATGGCTGGTCCCCTTTTGCAATGGCGCAGACGGGCTAAAAAACGGTGGTGTGGAAGGTTGGCCCAGAGCAATTGCCAGTGGTTTAGATTAATTCGAAACCTTCCACCCATCACTTTTGTGGTCAGTTTGTTTCTCCTTGTGAGAGAGGGTATGCCCAGACGTGGGTCCCTTGCTCGCTGCGCCACAGGGAACCAGGCTGCACCTCACTGAGGAGGTCCAACAAGGCCGAAACATGTCTGGGGTTGCTTGGTTTTCTGTGCAGAGGGAACCTGGCCTAGCAGTTCGGGCTGGGCTGCTACCTTCGGTGGCGGCAGCTGCTGACTGATTTGCACATGGCTGGTCCCCTTTTGCAATGGCGCAGACGGGCTAAAAAACGGTGGTGTGGAAGGTTGGCCCAGAGCAATTGCCAGTGGTTTAGATTAATTCGAAACCTTCCACCCATCACTTTTGTGGTCAGTTTGTTATGTTGCAGACCAGGATCAACACCTCATAGACAATGACATAGATTAAATACATATATATGTTTTTACTTTTTTGTTTTATCAATAATGTGTAGCAGTCATAAATATGACTTTTAACATATATATAAGTACAAAAATAAGCATACATTATATATTATTGAAAGTCCTAACCAGTCCTCGGACCACACATATTTATTTATAGTGTTATTCAACATAATAAAAACCAGAGAATTAATCACTGTCAATAGGTCTATACTTAAAAATGTTTCATGACCCGAGGACAACTTTTACCATATGTCTTCAGTATTCAGCCATCCTCTCTTATCTACAAATCGATCTATGTAGAAAACCCTCAACTTTTGAACCACCGGGCTTTGGATCAAATATGGCATAATAATATGTCTGCCCAATCTTTAGTTTACATAAGTATCATTCTTCCCTTATTTTCTCTTCTTTTAGCTGGGCTGCCAAGATTTCACCTTTTTGTGATATGTTTAACCGAAGAACTCTCAGAAATTCATCTCTCCACCTTGCCTTTGGGAATGCCTTCAGGCATGATTTTTGAAGGAAAGTTACAATATTGGCCAAAATACATAAACCCTACATCATCACCTCCCAGTTTCCAGGGAACTTTCCTTAAGTAACAAGCCCTGGGGATCACCAGACTGGTTTCCCTTGGGTGTAAACCTTAATCCAGGATGGGCTAATAATTGAAAACATAACAATACGCACATTTCTAGAGATTTTAGTGCTCCAAAATCTCTTTCTGGACTCTTTCTTTTGTTGATTCATGTCCTCTGCTTCTTTTATTTTTCTCTATTCTTGTGTAAGACCATGATGGGCCCCTTGCTTACACCAAAGGACTCACCACCAGAACGTCTCTGGGGTTGCTTTCTGCATTTTCCCGTCTTAGGGACATGGTTCTAGTTCCCTAAACCCCATCCTCATCTACTCTCTTGGCGAGAAGCAATGATCTTGTGCCGAAAAGGAGCTTTACAGCACCTCCTAACCTTTCCTCTGATTTCTCTTTCACTCCAGCCTCCTCAACACTTCACTTCCACTCCTCTAGGCTTAGAGGGTTTCTGCTTCTCTTTAACCCCCCCCCCTCTGGTCTTTTGCCCCTGACCTTTATCTGGCAGTCTTATCTTCTTCCTCAATTCCTCCTCCAACCTCATTGCTAACACAGTCTGCCTTCACAACACTCTTCTCCTTCACCCCTCCAATATTGCCTCTAACCCCTCCTGAGTACACTTCTCCTCCTTCCCATTGATGTTACCTCTAATCTGCTCTGGAATACACTCCGCCTCCTTCCACTTGATTTTAACTTCACTCTCCTCCCAACAATTCTGCTCCTGCTCCCCTTCTTTAGCTCTCCCTCCAATTGCCTCACTCCCCCTACAAAGCCTCCTCACTGTACTCTACCGCTCTCCTCTTGTTCTTCCCTTCTCCATCTCAATCTCCTTTTGTCTTTGACATCAACTCTTTCCAAGTCTCCTTCTCTGCCTCCAAACACCCACTCTACTACCTGCAATGTAAGCAGCGGGCTGGGCCCACGAATAGGGACTGCACTCGATTAGCAGCACTCTCAGTGTTGATTCTATCAGGCTTTCTATCATTGGATTGGCTGATCAGTAAATGTTCCCTGTTTCCCCGCTGCTACGGTTACTCTATCCTTTTTGTGTTGAGAAGCAGTGTAAAGAACTTCATAATAGAATGCTATGTATATCAATGCATTGCTTAATGCACTACATAGCTCATGATATCTATTCCAATTACTCTTGACACTTTTTTTGTCAACATTATAATAAAAATCCCTTGTACAGACTTTTCATGAAAAGTAAATGCACATGTGATGTCATCAGTGATGTCATCAATGACATTTGTGATGTCATTTTTGATGTCCTGGGTGTTAGTCTTAGCAATGTACGGTGGTGGCGCAAGTTATGGTTGCTTCGCTTACCCTAACTGGCGAATTTCAGGTGTTTTTCGGTTTTACTTGGAACCATAACGTCCCTTTAACAAAGTTTTTTACTGAATTTCATAGGTTTTTAATAGCGCAACTTAACCATAACGTCCCTTTAACACATTCTTTTTGAATTTCATAGGTTTTTAATAGCACAACTTAATCATAACCTCCCTTTATCAAAGTTTTTTTTACTGAATATACATATGCATAGTGTGAATTTGATAGATGTTTACTAGGATTCCCTTACTTTATATACATGTAACATAGAATATACTGAACCCCTTGCTAGTGATTTTGATGTCTACGGATTATGCGTATGTCCACGGATGGGCGCGGGCAACACCAAAAACTCACGGGGTTTCTTAGATTGTTCTATCATGCCATATAAACATTGAACAAGTTCAAAAAGCAGCACATGAACACATTATATGCAATAATGAATAATAAGTGGAATCTAAATATGTAACACATCAACCATTCATTTAAATAGCATATGTACTAAGTGCCTCCAAAATAATTACCTCACAGAAACTGCACAGCAAGAAGCAACAGCAGACCTAAACAACAGTAACAACAACACTTACCAGAAACTAGTAAGTAAACTTCATTTTTCTTAATCTCGTACTTGGGAATGGCTTGAAGAAAATTTCCCACGTGATGAAATGAGTGAAGACAGTGATACTAATAGTAGACACTTCTCTATGTAAGCCTAATTAATAGTAATTACTTTATATGTACTTAACACGTATATATTTTTGTTTAACAGACCATACAAACAGTGAAAATAATATAGCGAAAGAGACATTAGAAAATGCTCTGCAGCGCATGAAACAAAAAATGGATATGCTAATGGGAATTTCAATCTTTTAAAACATTTTGTGGAGGACCACATAAAAGAAAAAAATAAATATCATTGTCCCACATGTACCTGTGCCCCCTCTCCATGTCCTAGTCAACTGTCCCCAAATCCTCACCACCAAGAAAAACGTTATGATGAGACTTCATCCCTTCATCCCCTCCCATCCATCCTCCCTAAGCCCCTAATTCCCCTGTATTTGTGTCAGTTTCTGCTTCCCCCTCTCTTTCATAAATTTTATATTTGTATATAATAAAAAAAATATTATGTTTGTTTTAATTCAGTCCTCTGTGTCGATTTTATTTTTAAAAAAAAGGCATTTAATGTGTCCGTGGACATCGCAGGTGTCCGGAATGTCCGCAATTTACCAAAATGAAGGTGTCCTGAGAACACTACACCTGTCTGTACTGTTCGCAATCAAAATAGAACTGTTCTTAGAACACAGTCGGTGTCCGGAATGTCCACAATGAACCAAAATGGAGATGTCCTAAGAACACTATACCTGTCCGTATTGTCCACAATCAAAATGGAACTGTTCTTCCAGACACTCGGTGTCTGGAATGTCCACAATTAACCAAAATGGAGGTGTCCTAAGAACACTATACCTGTCCGTACTGTCCTCAATCAAGATGGAACTGTTCTTAGAACACACCTGTTGTCCATAATGTCCACAATTAACCAAAATGGGGGTGTCCTAAGGACACAATACCTGTTCGTACTGCTCCCAAAGGTCCTGCAAACATCGCGCCTGTACGTAACTGTCCGTCGCATGCGTGTCACACTTTTAATGAGTTTGAGGACCCAAACACTGCCCGTAGAACACCCGCGCACATGCGCACAACCGTCCCTGCACATTTGGTATCCTGCGGACAGCCGTCCCATTTGCGAACGTGTCCATGCCATCATCATGTGGCCGCACCCACGCTGAGCATGTGTCTTGATTTGCGGACACTGTCCGGGTCCCCGAACATTTTAAAAGTTATTTTATGGACAATCCAAAGTATTTTACAGTAAATGTTCACCATTGCACATGTATCAGACACTGTTCCTGGTGATCTACATACTTTTTGGAACTTTTTGAGCCTTTTTTTGTTGTTCGAATTGTCTGCGGACAGCCTGGCTGTTCACGGAGCGTGCACCAGCACCCCTATAAAAGGCCACACCCTAGAATTGCTCATTGTGCTTCTAGCTGCCTGACAGAGCTTTCCTGCAGACCTGCATTGACTGCCTGCATTGCTGGTGACTTCTGCATGTTGACTTCCAGATGGTGACCATGGCTGCTCCGGCTGCATCAGCAGCCCCACCCCCTCCACCACCACCACCTCCCCAAGGGCCTGCAGAGGGGAACAGGCGTGAGGATGTAGAGGAGATGGATGAAGAGGTTGAAGTAGTGGAAGTCCCTAATACCAGCACTCGCTGTGAGTCTTGGGTGTGGCGGTTGTTTACCACTCTTAATGGAGTGCCAAACGCATGTACGAATATGGTCACCTGCAATCAGTGCCACATGGTGCTGATTCGTGGGAGGCCTGCTTCATACAGCTTTGGTACGACATCAATGAACCGACACCTAAAGTCGTTCCACGGTGGGGCTATTCGCAAGCTTATAACTTGTGATAAATGTAGTAGGTTGGTTTCCTCTACAACATCCGCTGTTTCCACTTCTGTCACCACAAGAGACTCTCCTGTGGGACAGCGCATCCTTCCAGCTGCCTCACAGGCTATTCATGATGCTGTTGACCCTTACCTTTCGATGGTCACAATATTGTGTATGTACGGCGACACTGTACTCTGCAGGGGGGAGAATCTTCTGAGTGCTTTCGAGACTGCGGTCAAGGAGCACAAGAAGGTCTGCTACCTCCCTAAATAAGGCCCCCATCCTACATCTTCCTCTCTCCACCTGCCTTTCTTATCCCTGTGGTTGGTGTCCCTTCCTTACCCTCCTTTCCTCTCCTTTCCTTGTGTGTCATGTTTTAAAAACCCAAAGAAATATAAAACACCAAAAATGAAAAAAAAGGCTCATTTCAGAGCCGCCTTTCACAGTTTGAAAATAGAAGTGATGAATAAATAGTGCAGGGCCCTGTGCATTTTTTTAGAAGTCCACGGACAGTCTGCAGACATTTATTGTTTGGGGGTGCTGCCCTATCAGAACCATTGCACTTTTCCATGGGAAGAAGTGGTGGCTCTGAAAAGAGCCTTTTGGTGTTTTTGTTTTGTGTTTCAAAAACTTCAAATGATTAACACCTATTACAAAATGAATTAATGTAATCAAAAAAAGGTTGCAATGCATTTTGTATATTTCGCAGAAAAATCTGATTGCCAGCATAAGTGAGAGGTACTCCATCTCTGCGAAAAATGTATGTGCTACGAAACATAATATTTTCATTGTGAAAAGAGGACATACCGACATCTCTTAAAAAGGCACAAACAGATTTATTCACATTGCTCCTCACTTTCTCCATTTGTGTACCAAATGAAGCAGAACACAGCCACATTTGTCTTTGCCTAATACGAGAAAAAATTACTTGGGAATTTGGAAACATGTCCATGACCTTCCCAAGTCCTTCTTTCATTGCAAATTGCAAAGAAATTCCAGACACATATCCTAAACTGTTCCCTCCACAATGAATTATAATTATGTCTGGATGACGCTGCGTCTCCAAAGTAGCACAGAGAGGTACCAAATCCAGCCACTTCATTCCACACACTCCATGCCAGTGCACTTCCACATGAGGGAATCCAAGATGTGCAGATACTCCACAGCGTTCTGCATGCACCTCCAACCAATGTATCCATGAGTCTCCCAAAATCCAGATGATCTGTTTTCTGAAACGCACAGCCATAGCTATCTGTTCTTCTCTCAGGAAAAAGAGTTTCTAACAAACTCTCTCTTTACACAACACACCCAGTAAACTTTATTGACCAATCCCTTGCTCTACTCCTTCTCATTTGCATACCTCTCCACCTTAAAATCCCTGTATGTAATATGCGGTGTCCGCGGACAACCGCCATGTCCCCGGACATATCGAAAATCTGAGCATGGTGAGTTTAAATTTAAATAATATGCTGGCAAGCCATTCCTCTCTAATGACAGCTGTTTGATCCTGGCCAGAGCCTTAGTACTATCCAGAACTGACTACTGTAATGCCCTATACAGTGGGGCTAATAAAAATACCATCAAGCGGCTCCAAACATTACAAAATAATGCCTTGAGAGCAGCACTTGGCATAAACATAAGAACCCATATCTCCTCCATTAGACGCCATCATAAATGGCTATCTACTGGTAACAAAATACAACTAAAGACGCTATCACTGACTCACAAAGCTCTAAATAACGCTGCCCCTAGCTACCTCACAGATAAACTTCATGGAAGAACCTCTCTCAGACCTACTAGAGCAGGCAATGCTAATTGCTTGGCCATACCTAGATACAGACTCACCACTATTGGTGGTAATAGTTTCCCAGTGAAGGCTGCTAAATCTTGGAACCTACTGCCACCAGATCTAAGAGTAGACCAATCTTACACACTTTTCAAGAAAAAATGTCATCAAATACATCATCTCCACCGACCCCTAGTCTGCTACCTTTAGGCCTATTTCGTACCTTGATCAATTGAGTCTCACTCGCCTTTATATTCTCATTTAAACTTTGTGCCTCTCTGTAACCTGTATATTTGTACATTGCATATTTTTGTAACCACATAAGTCTTTATTGTATATCGTGTGTATTTTATAACTACGGATACTAGGTAAGCCTTTATTGTATATATTGTATCTCTTGTAACTATGTAAGCTTTGCATTTTCTTACTGTGCCCTGTTACTTACGGGTCTGGTGCGCAATAAAAGTGAACAAACAAACAAACAAACAAACATAATGTACCAACCTCCCCTTTGAGGTTGGCTCTGAACAGAGCCATTTTTTTGTTTTGTTTGCAGATGCCTGAGAGACACCTGTTATTTTGTATTTTTATTTCTTTTTTATCTTACTTTACTCCTAAAATCTTCACCTAAGCTTCTCCAAAGCAACCCTTAAGTTCCAAAACAGCATGGCCTTACCCATAAAAGATAAAGAAATGCCATCTTCTTTAAAATAAACAGCATTACTGGGATCAATGTTCTCATTATTACAGAAGAACATACCAGCTCTAAGCATGAAAGCAAACCTGCCTCGATTAATTGCACACCTAGCAATGTTTTGCTGAGGACAAAAAACAGAACTATTGTGCCATATTGCCCTAGATACTAAACCAGAAAAATAACTTTGGCATTTGGAAGGACGTTCATTACTGCTTGAACCAAGTATTCCAAATCTGCCAACAAAGTAGGGGCACTGACATAGCCCAAATGCAAAGCACCACAGTGCAAAACTACCACATGGGGACTGTTCATCCTACCAATATCTTCACAAACTTGTACAATTCCCTGTACATTGCAATCAGGCACAGTGCTCCACACCACCTCCACTCCTTTAACATCACAGCCTCTTTCAATAAAAATCCACAACCTCAACACCTGATTGTCTAATCCCTACAGTCCCCTTTCCATGCTGGATTTGATGGAAAACCCCACGCACTGTCCGCGGACAGCCACGGTGTCTGTGGAGCACGTAACTGTTAGACAGCCTTTCTACCCTTTCCACTTCACTCTCTGTGCCATTCCCTCACTGGATACAGTGAGTCACACAACCATCCACCAATCAAAATTCATGACCTCTACATCTAACTCCATCATCAGAGTTCAGCACTTCAAATGTACTGTTGATCACTCTGAGTACAAGTTTCATATCATTGGAAAGCACCTACTACAAAAACTACTGTACAAGTCTAAAAAATGTAAACTTGCAACTGCATGCATATCCATATGCATGAATACAAATACAGGTATGAATATTTTCTGCACAATGCATGTGCAACTCTTATAAATGCATATAAACATAGTAACTGCCACGTAACCTGTATAACCTATAAAATGAACTTACTGTCATTTTTCCCATCTGCTATAATCAACTGTCACTTCCAAACCTGTCTGCTATCTAAATTCTTTTTTTTACACACACAGCTATCTAAAAGTAACATGTTATATTAAAGGATGGGAGAAATAACAGTATAATAGTAGAAAACACTTAGTAGTGTATTATAAAATTATACACAGCCAGGATAAGTTCATGCATCTTTATACACACACAGATAGACACTATCATTAGAAAAGCTCCCAGCTGAAATAGCAGCACTGCCTCTACATCACATCCTTCTGCTTTATTACCCACACCTTCTAAATGCATACATTTCATGCTTTTCTATACAGTTTCTGCCATTTACACTATAAAGATAGCAAATAAATATATGATTATTTCTTCTATCTCCTAACATCCAATAACACAGCCTTAAGAAACCAAGTGAGATTCATACGCTTAGTATTATACTCATTTGCAAAGCATGTTCAACTAACAGATTGTAAGTAAAGTATAAAGGCTGCACATAGTCAAAGGAAACTGCATGCACCCACTATGTTCAATTTTCAAACAACAATACTACTACAAAAGCATAAAAATCAATGTCTAAATTAACAACAGTGCTATAAACACACAGAATTATTAACTTCATTCTTTTACAATTGCAGTGAAGACCACTCTCCTGAAAAGCAGCAGGATCTGAAGTACAAACAACAACTCAGAAGAAACCTGCTCATTCTAAACAAAAGAAAATAGGTACAATACCACCATAATGTTCTAACTGTTACTCAAACACACTGTGAGGTTGATTCATGGAATTTGTGTGTCGAAAAATGGGGATTTGTGTGCCATTCTGCCCACAAATCCCCATTTGTTAAACAGCGATTTGCACGCAGAACGGCACACAAATCCCATTTTTCGGTCCGCAAATTCAATGATTCAGCGCCTAGAATGTTAGTATTGCAGAACAAAGAACTATTTTAATTCTATGCCATTAGATTTATTATTAGTGCTTCTTCTCACCACTAGCTTACTTTGTATTGTCATCTGAACCCCAGTATAGTAACACACAAATATATGAATAACCTTCCCAACTAGTTGTAGCTGCCCATTGCACAATCACACACCTCCACATACATCCTTACCATCATATTCAGACCACTCATGCACACAGCACACATACATTGCAGAACAGCCCAACCCATACCTTCTTTTTTCCAAGAGACCCCAAAGAATGCCTACCAAAAAAGCAAGTATGCAGAAAGCAATGCAGAAGTAGAGCCAATCAAAATAAACGTGTCCAACATAAGCATCCATCTCTAGCAGAATTTGTACAAAAAGTTCAAACAAAATATCTAACAGGGTCATTATGCGAAACAAAACAAGCTTCCAGTACAGAAACTTTGCCTCCTCTTTCAAAATGAAACAGAAAGTGATTAACGCGAATGCAGCTACCACTACTGCTAACACAGCTTCTATAAATCTTGATGTAGTGGCAAGTAACCATACCAAAAAAAGTACTTTACAAAAAATGTTCTGCCACAGCGTCTTTCAGAATCTTATAAAAACAGAAGAGAAATCATGCACAACCCTTAAAACCAACCGTAGAAGATTAATCTTAGAAGCTCTCATAGACAGTGCAATCCTTCTCAAAAGGAAGTTATTCATTTTAGTGTTAAACAGAATTAAACCACTAACAAAACTAACTACTAAACTACAAAAAAGACTTCTCAATAAACAGAATGTCAACAAAAATAACTTCATAAATATCTTTGGAGGTGAATGGATTTACACCGCAAGCACAGAACCATATTTCACTGAAGAAGCATTCAAACAAAAGCAAACAAACACAATTGCCATACATAGCAGTGGACGAGGCTATGAACCATGTAATAATACCATAATGGAACAAGAAATGCTGCTTACAAAAATATCCCCAGAAAACTCATTATCAACTCTCCATCCGACTGAACCAAAAAGTCCAGTGTACAAATGGCCGTGCACGTCAATGTGTAATATTGACAAAAAACCTTCAAATCTTTACGCCAGTTCCTCAATTAGTATGTGAAAGGCAAAGACAAATTCAAAATGAAACTACTACAAAATATGGATACCTGTCCAGTGCACAAATACACAGGACTACAAGGACATTCATTAGCCTGCATTTCAGGACCTATTTGCAAAAGCACCTTCCATCATATCAAAATGATATCAACAAATCATTCAACTATAAGCAATCTAGTCCATAAACTGTACTATGCTAAAGGTCCTGCTTTAGCATTAGGCAATTTAAATAACAATCTTCTACATGGTACAGCCAAAGACCTGCTCGAAGAAATAGAGCATATTCAGAGAAAATATTTTGGAAGTGAAAGCCACTTACAAAATGCAATAGCTTTACAACAGACTAGGAACAATTTAACAAATGGCAACCTTCTAGTACACACATAGAAAAAATAAAGACTACAATTTGAAAGTACATCTTCTGAAGTACCAAACCATGTGTGTGTGTGTTGCCGCAGACCTTTAAAAAAAGTAGCACAAAAACTGTTGACAGAACTTACACAATAGAAGACAATGAAGATTCCAAATGGTTTGAATTAGCTCTCTACCTTATAGCAGAAAACAAATACGAAATAAATGATCCCTTAATACTTTGCAGTTACTGCATTGCAAAACTTGACCACAACCAAACTCCTTCACATGCTATCACAAATAACTTGGAATTATGCCCACTACCAAAACCCCTGCAATAAATCAATTTATATGAGAGCATCATAATTCAAACAGTGCACCCATTTCAAGCAATAATACGCCTTCAACAAAAAATAGCAAAATTACCTCCCTCTGAATTAGTGAAAGGCATTTGTGGCAAAGTAGTTTATTTACCATTAGATCTGAAAGAAAAATGTACAAACTCTGGGAGTGCAACGTCCAAAAGATCAATCTTTAATTGTCTTAGTAAATGGTGTACCTACAAAAAACGAAAGAATATGGCAACAACTTGTACACTTAGATAAAGTTAGACAAGCCTTGCAATATCTAAAAGACAATAATGAATACTACAAAGAAATTAATATTGAAGAAAACCTGAGAGAAACCACTGAAATAATTCAAGAGTCACCAGAAACTGGTCAATTTGAACTTCTAGATCCTGCTACAGTATCCAATATTTTAGAACATTATACAATTCATCCATTACACTCTAAAGACACCATAGATAATGCACTAGAAACATACCAAATGCGACAAACCAAAGGATCACAAATCAGCATATGGGGGAAAAGTGTAGAAGCACGTGCCTTTACTCTACTTTTTCCTACTGGGAAAGGAGGAAGGTACGATGATAGACCCACTCAGATAACAGCATCAGAATACCGCTCGTTACAAATGTATTCTGAAGATCCCAGATTTAGACAAAATGTGGAATACATACTCCACCTACTGTTTGAAAGTGAACATATGAGGACATAGAAACAATAGCCAAAAATGATCCCAACAGCCAAGACATTTTGAAAAACCATTTACTAGACACATACTACCCAAACAGGAGTACTACTTTGGAAACCATGAGTCTATACCACGTAGCCCAAAACTTCACATACAAAAATCATATATTTTTTTATGTATATTTATATAGCGCACAAGCAGGCCATGGGAATTGAGGCGCTGTTACTTGCAAAAAACCTAGTTACACAGGTACAGGCATAGTGGCGGTCATTGATACATTATGAATACTACAGAACATCATGCTGGTGTTAAGACATTGCAGTTGGTCATTGTGTTACAACTTATGCATTGGGTCATGTGGTGAGTATTCATGATAATGTGCAAGGCCTTATGTGAAGAGGATAGTTTTCATAGCTTTGCGGAAGGTGGTGAGGGAAGCTTTGCCTTGGATCGTGGGGGGTAGAGCGTTCCAATGAATGGGTGCGAGATAGGGTAAGCTGACTCTGCCAGCTTCCAATATCTTCAAACTGTTGGGATCATTTTTGGCTATTGTTTCTATGTCCTCATATGATTTGAGAACTCTTTTTCTAGATTTAGCAGGACCAAGAATTAGCCATACTATATTTTCAGATTTTCCATACAAAGCAGTACCGGTTAAACGGTCTGCAGCTTCATAGCAGCCACATTCTCTATGAGAGCATTTTTATGCCTAAGCTGTACATTTTCTGAGACAGTGTTTTGTAAAGATAAAGCATTGATAGGTATTGGGAACACAGTCTTTAAAGAAGGCATGAGCTATGTATCACTATCACGCTTACGTACACTTGACGGTGTATTTCTAATCAACTTTGATGCAAGTAAAGTAAATGCTGATATTCCTTGCATTCTAGAATACAGTAGACTACGTTCACTGTACACCCGCTATCTAAAAACCTATCCTGTTCCACAAAAAGCAAAACCTTGTCAAGAAACCTAATTCAAACAGAAACGAAACAGGATCTCACTGCAAATCCTCCAAAGAGAGTAAAAGAAGCTAATACTTCATCAATTACTACAACCAAAGAATAATCTACTGCTCAAAGTAACTCAGGTACTTCTTCAAAGAAGCAACACACACTCAAAGAAATGACTTGGACACAGAACTATCAGGTCTATTCAAATGTTCAAATATAACTGGTGTAAATTGCTATGGAAATGTAGCAATACATATTCTATTCCAATTGCCACCAATTATTGGCAACATTTACTTACACAATACAGACCAATTGTGTTTGCAAATGTTAGTCCTTCATAGAAATGCAACCAACAATCCTGACAACACCGATAGTGTTCATGGAATAAGACAAGAATTGGACTACTGTGCTCGAATGGTTAAATTCACTATGAACTCACAAGAAGATCCACATGAATTTCTAATGTACTTACTACAAGTACTGGAAAAAAAAAACATACCTATAAATGAAATCTTTCAGATTTCATACATGTGGAAACATGCACTCTCTGCAACCATGTTTTCACAGGAACAACTCCCTAATGAACGCTTCATGCATGTATCAATACCTAACTGTGAATCCATTTCATTTCAGCAACTTGTACAAAATGCAAACCATGGCAGATTATGTACTACCTGCAATTCAGATAATCGCTCCACCATACATATACAAACACATAGTAAATACGTAATACTAATGCTTTTACGGTACAATGCAGATGGTACCAAAAACAACTGCAAGCTTACTTGATTCACACATGGTCAAGTATCACTTTGTAAGAAAACCTTCCCAACAATAGGTATAATCTAACACGCAGAAGCCACAACCAATGAAGATCACTACACTCCATATATAAAAAATAATTGTTGATGGTTTGAATGTAATGATATTAGCATTACTCTAAAGCAGAGATTACCAGCACATGTTATAAACGTTTATTTAATATTCTTAAAACCAAAATGTTATAACTAATCTGTGCATAAACATTAACAAAACTTCAATTAGAAAACTATAAACAGTTAGAATATTCCAAAAGTTATCTAACTGCCCCAGAAAATCTGCACAAGCCAAAAGATAGAATATTAGCATAAAATTATAAGTAAACAATTAGAATACACCAACAAGTATCAAACAACCCCTAAACTCTGCAAAAAGCCAACAGATAGAACCTTAGCCAGAAACAACAAAAATACACTGAAAACAAAGAAAGAAATATATTGTACCATAACAAAAAAATGTTTTTTTTAATCCAGCATGGATTTCTTTTCCCACAGACCCAATGATTTAATAAACAAACACAGAAACCGAGCAAATTGCACAGTGCACTTGTTTGTAAACTATTAAATATGAGGGTCGAAATAATGCAAACATGTATATTATGCAATGCAATAACTGATTATGAACTACTTACACTAACATGATCTTTTCTTTTATCACAGAAATTGAAAAAGAATATCTGCTCCAGTTACCCAAGTCGTGCAAAAAATATGTCCTATCACAAATAGTCAAACAGTAAGTATAATAATAATTCAACTCACAAATACTGCTCCATAACACAACCTTTGAAGCAAACATCTAACCATACACCACAATCCAAAATGTTTAATTCCATGGATATGTTATACTGCAGTGCATGTTACCAAACTCTACAATCTTAATTGCATGACTTAGCCAAAACTTCACATACAAACTATACAAATCAAACAGTACACAAACTTTAGATTTGTGGATATTTGATAAATGTTCGATTCTATGGGTGTGTTATGCTGCGATGGTTGTGGCCAGGGCCTAGAGTCTTGGGTGCATGGCCTACGGCCTACGGCCTTTGTCCATGCACCCACGACTCTAGGTCCTGGCCACAACCACCGCAGCATAACACACCAATAGAATCAAACATTTTAACTGTGCTATATGAGCTACTTATACAGGATATTAATTACAATCAACGCTGTACTAACAACCCAAAACCAATTCATACTAAAGTAAAATAGCCAGAAGTGCATTTTGTATGTTTCCTATGCTCCCCAAGCACTCTTACACACCAACACACTCCCCAAAGTTGTATTTTTCCCCCGTTTGTCGCCACGCTGTCCACGGATGTCCACGGATCCAAGATGGCAGACGTATCAAAACAATATGATGCACCTCACGCTTCCACCCAGCCAATCAGTCAACATGTCGTATGTCCGCGTACATGAAGCAAGTTGATTAGCCAATTGGTTTCCTGTCGGCGGAGCGAACAGGGAAATGGGTCCGCGGAGCGGACATAGATAGCACTCATTTTTTGAGACCTACTTTTTGGTCGTTTTTTAAAAAACTTCTGGACGGGTTTACACAAAATGTTCAAAAGCACGCTTTCAGGACCAAGCCGCTGCTCCTGTCGCTAATTTGATGCAAATCCGTCCGGCGGTTTGAGCTGTAGGCGTAAGAATTTTTTTTTTCCCATTCACTCTATGGGAAAAAAAGAAATTTTGGGATCCCCCTTATAACATTGCCCCCCCTGCACCAAACCTCACTAAACTTTGCGAAAAAATTCAGAGTGGGCCATATACTATTTTTGCAAAGTTTGGTGAAGATTCGTCCAGGGAGAGCGAAGTTATACACCACCCAAAAAGTGCTCTTCCTATGGGATTAGCAATTTAACCATAACTACACGGCCACTACTGTGGCCGTGTAATGGGGGATGATGTTAAGGGTTAAAAGGTTTGGGGTGGGGGGTCAGAATGGATTTGGAAGCGTTGGGGAAGGGGGATTTGAGGGGGCAGATCCACCGCAATTGTAAAAAAAAACCTAAATTCAACATTTGTCTTTCTTCGTTTAAATTTCATTCGTTAGTTTTTCATTTGTGGCAGCACCAGATCCTCATGGTCACATCACCCTTTACCCCAAGGGCCAGACAAAGGACTTTGTCAGAGAGTTCATAATGTAATAGTTGGAGTACCCATGTCATCACACAATACATCTGTGAATGGTTCACTCTGCCCCCTTGTCCACACCGCCTGACTTGCCCTCTAGTATCACCGCTGTTGCCCTCCCTTCCTCAGCAGATCCTGCTCTGTGGTACCATGAAGCATCTTTTGTTCCCCGAATATGCCCTATTTCAACTCATCTATGACATAAAATAAATGAATGTTCAGCTCTGTTGACTTTAGTAAAGAATAAAAAAAGATTCTCACCTGTTACGCATGCATTATATTGCCCAGCAGGCAGCAGTGACAAGGGCTGCAGAAATGCTGCCAAACCCTGTGGTTGAGAATGTCTGTGTCACAGGATAACCTGCCCAAAACGCTTTCATGCATTCATGCGCAGAGAACAATACACTTTAAAAGACAAAACCTTGAAAAGAACAGTTATACATAGGAGGAAAGAAACGAATTTCTTAGAAGGAAAAAGAGTGGAACATTTTGCAAAGAAGACAAGTAAAAAATTGGGCCACAGCAAAAAAAACGAGCTTGCAATACCCTGGTGCAGTTCATTTGGTTGGATTATGTGAAACAGTTCTGAATGGGGCTTGCAGATAACAGGACCACCTGCGGAATGGCAGACATAACAGATCTGCTTAAGGCAGTCCACTGGATTGACCAATTCTCACTTGGAGCCAAGTTTTCACTCCCATGTCTACCGAAAGTTAACTCTATGTGCGCAAAAATCTATTAAAGTCAAACACACTAATCCGTCATAAGTAAGAAATGCCACCAGGTTCATAGAGTCTGATTGTTAAATTACCATTGTGGGATATACAGACTGTAACCGGCTGGCCCTTAACGCCTAGTGTTCTTTCTAGGTAAGCTAATTGTGCAGCACTCATGCACTCACAAAAGCATGGTATGCAGCACTCAGCCAGGTTGTATACTAATTGATCTTTTCACAATTGACCTCGGGAGAATTGTCATTTGGGAAAATTGACCTAATTTAAAAGGTCGATTAGGACATATATGTGGGGTGAACCCCCCCCCTGCCAGCCCCCACCCAATACAAAATCCCCCAGGCAACCCCCCACCCAATCCCTTATATTATTTATAATCCAAAACCAACCCAATACATATATAAAATAAATAAATAATATAAAGGTCAATTGTGCAGAAGGTCAATTAGGACCACTATAATTAGGTAAATTAGTACAAAAGGTCAATTGAAAAAGGTCCATTTGGGTAATACCCTCAGGCAACCACCTTCTTCAAACCTAGCTATAACTCTGAGGGTAATGGAAAGGGTATACATTGAAAAGAAGGATGGAGCAGGGAGGTTGTCATTGGCAGTTCTCTATCATTATCTGTCATTGTAGCATTCCCTGAAAAGGAAGGTCTTGAATTCCATCATCATGGGTACATTCTTTGCCACTTGAGATGAAGCCTCAATAAATATTTAAATGATTTCAACAACCATGCATTCAACACCGAGTTCACTATGATGCGCTGTGATAGTAATTTCAACTTCTTGATATAACTACGATCTACGTTAAAGAAAATCATGTACGCTGTAAAATATATCAAATGGCAACCATGATTCATGTAATACTGCATGTTGAAAGTGTCCATCCATAAAACATGTCTGAGTAAGAGGATCTCAAGGCAACCCAAAGGAGGGACCTTCGGACTCCAAGATGAATCTACTCACCAAAGCATATGAGTCAGTACACAGGAAATGACACATCTTCTCTTGCATTCTAAAGATGAAGGTGACACAACCAGGATGATCACATAACAGTCACAAATATAACACTTACTAAAAGCCACTGGAACATGTTGCTATTCATCTGTCAGGATGACAGTGCCACACATCCTAAAATAATGTTTACTTGAGCACCCCCATCAGCCACACAATCGACAAGAGTGTCCTGACGAGAAACTGGGGTGCTCCAGCCCAGGGCACCCACGGGAAAACCAATTTGTTAAATATTAATACCCTCTCAATGCCACAGTCCTAAATTCTGGGTAGCAGCAACCCGCCAGACCTCCACCGCCACGCCTCCCCCCAGGTAATCCATAATTTGGCTCCCCGCCAACAGAGACAGCAAGGCAACCCACAGAGCTGCCTGCCTTTCCTCCAGGATTGTATTACTGACACCAAATAACCCATGCCCTTTTTGTCCATGAACAAAATCTGAGACTTTCATATCAAAACATCAAATGACTTCTTCCACGAGTTTTGCAAACACACCAGGTTATTTACATGCTTGTGTGCATATGAAACGTAATGGATGTAGTAGTATTCGCCCCTTAAATTATTGTATTCTTGAGCATGAGTATGCCATCAGTAACAATGATACCAAATATCCAGTATCCGATCTTTGGATCAAGCAACAAGATACTTACCCCTCTGGTTTTTCAATACTTGGTGTGGGGCATATTCCAATCTACCCCAGTGATGGAAACGGAACACCGGGGCAGAACAGAACCTTCACATTCAAATCATGCAAATGGATTCTGTTAAGCGGCTTCACTTCAACACTAAAGCTAAGTCAAAACCTAGTCTGGTATGCTGAGGGAAACCCTTATTGATGTATTTCTATGTCCAGTTCAGTACACTGGATGACAACCCTTGTATAACACCCACCTCTTAGAATCCCCCTGGCCCCACTGAGCCAAGAAGTAGGTCTGTTTTGCAAATTTAAAAGGTTTATATGAGAAATATAACAATATATATCTATCACACTTTTATAATAAATTAATATTGGATATCACACTTAAAATATGACACTGATCAACAATGGATAATGTTCTACTGGTAAACTGATTTGGTTACTTAGAAGTAGTATAGAGGATGAGGTAGCTGAAATGCTTTATGGTTTCAAGGAAATGCAAGGTGGAATAAATGCAGTACAGAAAATAAACTGATATCGTTTCACAAGAGATAATATTTTCACTCTTCCCCTGGTGGCAATTCACCCCCCCCCTTATATGCAATGCAAGGAGATGGAAGTAACACACACAGTCTTCAGGAATACAATCAAATACAATACGGAATTCAGTCCCTCCACCCCCCAGCAAGCTTAGACAACAGGTATGCTTTTTAAAACACGGGCAAGAGTGCGTTGTAATGTGGTGGCAAGGAAGTGAAAAATGCTAAAAATGCTTTTAATTCCCTCTAGAGATTCAGGGTGAGTGGTAGACACTTTAAATCAGCTCAGGTCAGCCCTAACAATGGTTCAGGGATGGTTATTAGGTTGCAAACGAATTTTAGCAGTTCAGGCAAAAGCGGCTATCTTTTTACAGATGACCAAATCAGGCCAAATCGCAAATCATGGTAAATTTTGCGAGTGTGTAAATCGCAATTGCAGTAAAAGTATAATGAGTAGGAAGTTGGTTCTAGGCTTGTTGGAAAGCTTAGATTCTAAGCTTTCAGATGAAAGTTAAATCTAGTTCCTAGACAAACGGTTCCAGAGATACGGACAATTTAATAAAGGTTGTTTTTCGGATATGAACTTTTAAAGCTCAGAATGACAGATGACAGTTTTCAGTTTTAAAGATGACAGAATGACACGATTCTAGGAGGCAGTTCTAATAGGCTAAAATTGTTTGAACTAGATTATTTTAACTAAGAGATTGGTTCTGCACAGTTCTGCTAGGTACTCACAATATAAATTTGAAATAGGCCTCGTCACGGATCTGGTCAACACGTCCAGCGGCGGTTCTCTCTGCTCGGCAGGTCAATCAGGCACCGGTCCTGCTCACAGCGATCCGGATCTCTGATTCTGCTCACAGCGGTCTGGGTCTGGTCTGCGGTTCCGGCAAAAGTTCTTGGCAAAGAATTCAAACAGCTCGCCCGACTGTTGAATAGTTTGGTTAGGTTTGCTGGATTCTGAAGGCCTGCTGAGAATACTTTTGCTTGCAGTGGGCCTTCTAGGTTCAAAGTTCTGTAGTCTATGGGTCCCTGGTTCTGGTCTCTGTCTGGATGGGATGTCGGCCATCAAAATGCTCCGCAGAAATGGAAAATGAATGTCCTACCTGGGTTTCAGTGGCCCTTTTTATGTGTTTTGAAAATGGGTGTGTGCCTGGGCCTAGCTAAGCCTGCCCCTCTCTGCTTGTCATTGGCCCAATTCTCCCCTCTCCCATGATTGGGGGCAGGAAATGGATTGTCATCATGATGAGGTCTGTTTATGGGTCAGAGGATCCTCCCCGGGTCAATTCGCCCACAAATCTATATTTGATTCAAATACATATTTCCCAGATACACAATTTGTTGAAATTACATGTACACATTATATATTCCTTATGGTCCATGCTTGTCCGCCTCTGATCTTCCTGGGGGCTTGCATTCAAAAATGACAACATTTTGCGCTTTTTGACTGGTTTACCAATATCGGACATTTACCAAAATGTACACAAATGTGCACAAGGAGTATGGACATTAATTGATGAAGTGTCAGATTTTTAACATGCAGACATTTGGAGTGAGACCCTATTTTCCGCTAGCAACCCCCCAGAATACACCACAGGGTCCTAACACCTCTTAAAACGTGCACAGAAAAATCACAAGAATAATGATATTATTTATATAATTTTGACCAGTCCGCACTATGAGTTATCTATCTTTTTAAAATTATGCCCTGGTCAAAAAGGGGTGTGGCTTCCCACATCACAGGGTGGAATAACTGGTTTCTCCACTTCCCCCAAGCTCAGCTGCTAGCAGAGGCACTGCCCCTCCCAGTTTCCCCCAAGAGGAAGCCATTTTACGACCCCCCCAATACAACATTTGCCTGATCTAAAGAAGGCCCATTGTTCAGTGTCTCTGCCCTCTGCAGGTGCCCCTCCCCTAATCTAATCAGAGAGGTGTCATCTCCTTTTGGTGGGGAAGCAGGAGGCAGCCAGGCCTGGGAATGCAGTTTGATCAAGTTTCAACTCCTGTCGGGGGTTGTTGTCAGGCAGAATTCAGCTAAATGTCACTTTAGTTCCCAGTTTAAATCAAACTTACAATTTTTACATATACATTAAATAATTACTTCCTTCAAGTCATTTCAGAATATAGTTTTACATTGTATCCACCTCTTAGCAAGTCTTTCCTTGGCCTTGTTTGCGTTCCTCTGTTCAGTTTTACACAAAAGTCTGGTGGTTTTAAAACGCTGGCTTTCTGATAGTGGTGAGTACCGGTATTGCATCCATTTTTGAGTTGTCTTCAATTTGACAGGAGATTTTTGCTATTGTTTTGATGGGCATCCTTACATTTGAGTGGGTATGTGGAACCCCCCCACAAGAAGGTTGTATCTTTGGAGTGGTCTTGTGTCAACTGTGCAGTTCTCCTGGATTCTGGGATGAATGTGGGCGCTGATAGCTCATCCCCACATCTACCCAGTCTATTGATTCAGCATGGGTCAAAACCCTTCACAAACCCCCCCGCCCGACTACGCTTTGATTCAAGTCGAGGGGAAGTCGGGTGCAAAGGAGGTTTTGAGCCCTTGCACTGGTATGTCCACATTATCTTCTTCCAATTCTGTAGATGGCACAGTTCAGCATCTTTTCCTCCACCCAGTTGGATCGATCGGTCCTCCTCGCTGGTCCTGATGGGAATATTGGGCGGTACCCCGGGTCCCTCGGATCTTCGCTCCCGGTCCCCAGGTCGCCTTCCGTGGTCAGTCTCCATGGTTTCATCTCTCCTAGGATGATAAAGCAAAGCGGCAATACACATTCCTAGACATTTTTCCACCACTATTAATGGTATGGCGAACATATACATTTTATAAATCAGCCAATTTGAACATATACATTTTCTTTTTTAAATTAGGAGACAAGAACATATATATATACAAGAATCACAGAATTTTATATGTTATATGTGGAATATTTTAGGGTTGGAACTGAATTACTCTGGAGCGGCCCCCTCTGGGATTCCAGTGGATTCCTCCAGTTGTTGCAGAGTGTGCCTGGGATGGCAACACTTCAGCTGATTAATATGGACCCACTTGTCTTCCCCTTCTGCCAAACTGACTTTGGGTATGCGGATCTTGTATGCAACAGGGGAGATTATGTCTATAATTTCAAACGGTCCCTTCCATGCAGGCAAAAATTTTCGCTGTTTGGCCTGGTTCCTTTGGAAATTGTATAGATAGACCCGGTCCCCCACCTCGTATACTTTCCTGGTGGTTTTCAGGTCGTAGTGGGTCTTTGTGCTATCAGCTGATCTTTCTAGATTCCGCTAAGCATAGGCAAAAGCATGTTGGAGGTGTTTCCTTAAATTCTCCACATACTCATGACTTGTGGAGGCATTTATCAACGTTTGCTCTTGGGTTCTGTAGAGCAAATGCTGGGGAAGCTCCATCTTACGTCCAGTCATCAACTCAAATGGTGACATTTTAGTCGCAAGGGGTAGGTCTGATGGCCATTAGGACCAGAGGTAGTCGGATATCCCAACTTCGCCCAGAATCTGACACAAACATTTTTAATATGCTCACAATGGTTGTATCTCTCCACTGCTCCAGAAGAAGCTGGCCTATAAGCAATGTGTAGCTTCCTTTTAACCCCAGTATCTCCCACATCTTTGTCATTACTTCACTGGTGAAGTGGCTACCTCTGTCTGACTCAATCCTTTGAGGTAGACCAAAACGGGAAAAGATGTGGTTAATCATCAGGGCAGCTGCTGTTTCTGCCTTGCAGTTTGGGGCCGGGAGACATTCCACCCACTTGGTAAACAAGCATGTAACAGTCAACATGTACTTGTTTCCTCTAGACGAGCGAATTACAGGGTCTACAAAGTCGATTTGCAAATCTGACCATGGCAGTGTCATCCCCCTCTTTTGGAGAGGCGCAAGGTGTGTGAGGGATGATGGCTGAAACTGTGCACACACAAGACACCCCTTCAAGTATTGGTCGAGGTCCTGCCCCATGTGTGGCCAGTATGCAACCTCTCTTAAGATTTCCAGTGTTGTGTGAAACCCCCTATGACCGGCGGTGGCCGCATCATGGGCGTGACTTAACATCAGGCTTCGGAATGAGGTAGGGACCACCCACTGATCATGGCCAGCTTGGGATTTCCTTACCAACAAACCGTCTTGGATTCGGAACCTTTTTGGACATTTCATCAACACTCTTAGGTCCTCTTTCCCAATGTAATCGGTATCTGTCAGGGGAAAGTTCTCAGGGTCCTCAATGTGTTGGTAAAACTTACCAATTATTGGGTCCCCCTTCTGAGCTGTAATCAAATCAGCATTAGGGGTCTCCTTAATCCATTGTGCAGTTGAAAGATCATTGTGAGCATTTGTCTGGGACCTAGTGATAGCCTTGACCTGGATTTCCCCCAACAGGGATTCTATTCCTATTAGATCCCCTTGGATGGCCCCGGTTTTGGCCAGCTGATCAGCTAAGTCATTTCCAGTTTTGTCTGGTCCCTCTACTTTGGAATGACCCTTGATCTTTTTCCAGTAGATGGTCATCCCATTCGAGGTGACCAGATCATCAATGTTTTGGATTAACTTCCCATGTTTCAACGGTTTGTTATTAGCACATAACATGCCTCTGGTTTTCCAATTAAACAGGTGCTCCACGAACCCGTTCCGTACATAATCCGAATCTGTGATTATGACCAGTTAATGGAGTTGATGTTGGACGGCAGTGAGGATGGCTTGATGCACAGCCATCAGCTCTGCCACCTGACTACTTCGGGGACCAATTTTGTATCCAGCGGAAGGTTCAGGGGACTCATTCACCCATGCATTACCTACGCCGGCCACCAGTTCTTTCTCCCTGTTGTTGTCAACATGGTACCAGCATCTATCCACATAGACAGTGGGCATTCCTTCACACTTGTCTTCTTCAAAGACTTTGTGGGGGAAATTAAGGTATGCTTCCATGTTGTCCTTGATTTTTAGACTTTCGTCCTCGAGACAGTTTTCTCTGGCACAATCATGCAAGTCAGCCAGACCTTGCGCGAGGAGACTCTTCTTGTTTTGGCCATATCTGACCTCCACAGGACAGCTTTGCATTGACAGAATCCAGGAAGTAATTCGGGAATTACTCACATTTCCGGCCCGGATTCTGTCACTTTGGAGATATTGCAAAGGCTGGTGTGGAGTCTCCACTATGATGTGTTCCCCCTGGATAAACGGGCGGTAATTCTTCAATGCCCACACCGTTGCCAGGAGTGCCTTCTCACAATCGTTGAATTTTTCCTCCACAGAGGATAAAGTTTTGCTCACATAGGAGATTACTTTATTGACCTTGTCATGCTTTTGGTATAATACTGCCATCAAGCACGTATTAGAGAACCCTGTCTCCAGGAAGAACTCCTTGTTTCTGACAGGGTAAGCTAGGCAAGGTGCTTGTGAGAGGCTTCTCTTGAGTTGTCTTACTGCCTCGGATTGTTCTGAACCCCATTTCCACTTGACCCCCCTTTCAAGAGATGAATCAGGGGTCTAGTGATCTCTGCGTAGCCTTAAATGAACTTTCTGCTGTAATTAGTCAGTCCAAGAAGGCTCCTTAGTTCCCGCAGAGTCGTGGGGTCTTTCAGTTTCTGAAGTGCTTCCCCTTTCTTTTCCTGGGGACAGAGACCCTGAGGAGCAATCTCATGCCCCAAGAAATTAACACGGGTTCTACACCACTGTGCTTTCTGAAAGGAAAGTTTTGCTCCGGCGGCCCTCAACTGCGTCAGAACATAACGGATCTCTGCTATGTGTTCCTCCACAGATGAACTTTTGATGAGGACATCATCTACATAAGCCAGGTTACCCCTCGCACCCAGGTCGGGCATGGCGTTATGTAAGAAAATGTTGAATTCATTGCCGGAGTTGAGGTATCGGAAGGGAGTCTGGGTCCAAGTGTACTGCTGGCCCCCAAAGGTAAAAGCCAGTTTGTATTGGTCCTCACTACTGACAGGCACGGTTCAGTATCCATTGGTCAGGTATATTGCAGTGAATACTTGTGACCTTTGAATCTGGGCCAGCCCTTGGTCAATGTAGGGCAGAGGCCATCGAGAAGTATGGACCCGTTTGTTGAGCTCCCTAAGGTCGGCGCAGAGTCTCCACTGGCCGTTTGGCTTCAATATTCCCAGCACCAGATTATTGAAGGTGCTGTGTACTGGACGGATTATTCCCCGGGACTCAAGGTTCTTAATTATTTCAGTAAGGGACTCCATGGATGCGAGAGGCAAACGATACTGCTTCACAAACACTGGAGTCATTCCAGGGTCCGTAGGAATTGTTGTGGTGTGGATGTCAGTGCGACCACAGTCATTTGAGTCTACCGCAAAGAGATCTTGGAAATCCAAGAAAACTTGTTTCAACTTTTGCTTCTGTTCCAGAGTCACGCAGGCATCAGCTAGGTTGACGCTCTCTTCCACCATCTGCCTGAAGCCTGGAAAGACTTCTGGCTTGGCTATCCCAGCGGCCTCCTCCAGCTGGGTGGAGAAGTCCCTGGTCAGAGTGCTGATTTTGGACTGGAGGCCTCAGGTGGGAAAGGCAGCCTTCATGGACCTGAAAAATCACCTCATCCCTCCTGAAGTCAAGAGAGGTGAGAGGAATATGGTAATTCTCCCCCTTCCTGCATTTAGTTCATCAAAGGCCCTTTTGGGCAGAAGGTTAGCTTGGGATCCAGAGTCCACCAGTGCCGTAATTGTACCCTGCCCCTGTACTTGTACCGGGGCATATCTTCCCTCCTTCTCCTCAAGGGGGCACAGATAATGCACATTTTTGGACAACTGGTGGGCTAACTTTCTGGTTTTGTACATTGCAAGCAAAGAGATTTGGGCAGAATTCTGTGAAGAGCCTGGGGAATCTGAAAGAAAATGTTGGCAACTGGAAATGGTTTCGGGTTCTATGGCCGCCCCCCCCCCCTTTTGGAGGCAGTCATCAGGATGGGTTTGACCCATGGGATTTTGGTATTGTCGGTTCTGGGATGAGATGATGGGCTGCGGTAGCTCAGTCTCCACATCTCCCCAGTCTGAATTGGCATCCCTTGGGACCCATTTTTCCTTGGGAGGAGTTCCCCCATCTCTGAAGTGAAGGAGAAGATCCTTTTCCCAGGATCTTCTGAGGATCCCTCTCTCTCAAATTGGAAGACCTGTACCTCCTCCACAAAGTGGGTCTGTTTGGGTCCTTTGTTTCTCCTACCCCCCCTCTGCTCCTTGGGAGGCAGGCTTTCAGGGGCAGGAGATTTTGTTTCCGGTTCCTGGTTTTCCAGGGGCTGTTTACAAGTTGGGAAGGAAGTTTCCTCCAAGGCTTTACACCCCCCTTCCCCTTGTGCCTCCTCCCTGGGAACCGGTGGGTTATCAGGGTGCTGCCCCCGTCATTGTTCTGGAGCACCAGGCCCAGAGTTTGGGGCATTCTGCAGTGGCATGCTCATCTGAGGGTTCTGTTGAGCCCTCAGTATGTGACCCAGATCACGTGCCATATTTTGGACCTGGCGCTCAAGTTGTGAAACCCGCTCAGGCTGATACGGGGCTCTATTTTCTCCCCTGGGATGATCCCGGGAAGGGTAGCTATCCCTTCTCTGGTAATACCCCAGATTGGGAAGATTTGGGTACCCCTCCACCCTTGGCCTGTTGTCTGGGCTCAGGGAATTGTGGAAAGAAGGATGGATGATTTTGGGGCTGGAAATTGGGTGGATACCTGGGGAAAAAATTCTGCCCAGGGTTTGGTGAATTTCTGCCCTCATGGTGGAAGTTAGGAGGGAAATTCCCTGGGTTAGGTGCTTGGCCGGATCCCCCCCTTGGGCTGGAGGAGTCCACACATAACCCAGGATGGGTCGGTTTCCCTTGTAGCGGGGACTTACATAATCAGGGGAGCGAGGGACCCCATTTGTGGGACTACCTCCTTGACTCCCTGTCTGTGACTGGCCCGAGGGCCTTCTGGTGTTAGAGTTATTTGGTGCAGGCAGCTTTTTAGGCCCCCCATCTCCAAATCTAAAATGGGGGCAACCTTTACCTCTGCCACCTTGGCAGCAGCAGGGCTGCTGTTGGTTTTGGGGTTTTTCTGCACATTATTTTTATTTTCCATGGGCTTCTGCACCTCATAGATCCGGATAGCCTGTTCAATGACCCAGTCTAGTGACCTCTTCTCGTGAAAATCTCTCACTAGCTGGGTCATGATGTATTTGGGCAAGGCATGGAAAAAAAGTATTGACAAATTCTCTGCTGTCCGTGCGTACCCTTCTGGTGGTCTGCGCAAAGGCACGCTTCAATTCTTGTACAAATTCTTGTGGGGCCTGATCCTCCCCACATTGCAAATTGTAGGCTGCCTTGTGAGCCTCTTGAGGATTTCTGTGCACAGAAAAATGTTTAAGGTGGCCGCCCTGTATGTGGACCACCTTGAATGGTTTTGATCCTCTAGCCCCGCAAAGAAACTGGAGTATTCTGGTGAGAAGGTCCACTTTACATATTGAATACAGCTTTGGCTGTCCTTCAAATGGAAAGTCTCCATCATTTGCTCATAGTGCTCCAAGTGTTCCCAAACAGAATACTTGGCGTTCTTATGATAAGGCGTGATGACACTCCTTATTGCCTTTATTTGTTTCAATGCGTCCTTAAGCAAGGCCCTTTTTTGCCTTATTGGCCTTTTTGGTTCGGGTAACCCTGGTCCATTCATCCTCCGACTCAGAAGCGCTGCTCCCAGAGGTGCCCGTCTGAACTTCCAGGTTTTCCGGATTCTGCGAGCCTGGGAATGGCTGGCAGAATGTGGGGACCTGGTCTCCTGTGTCCTGTGATGCTCAGAGGAGACTTCAGATCCCTCCTTGCTGCCAGGATTTGATGGGTACCCCCCGCACTGACCTAACTGGGCAGAGGTTTTCAGGATGCCCTTAATGGGCCTACTCTCCTGTAGTTCCCCACTAAATTGCACTGTGCTTGGGTGCCCATACCCGGATGCCCGCCCATCCATTCCTGGGAGGTACTGGCCTATGAGCCCCATACTTCTAGCTGGATAGTAATCTGCCATCCCCGTGGCCCTGGGCTCATGTGCGTGAGGGGACATGGGGGTGGCAGAGTCCAGGGACTGGGAGAGATGAAAGCCTCTGGTACTAGGGCTCCTGAGGTTATGCTCAGGAGTTTCTCTTTCCCAGTGAACCTCATCTCTATCCGCCCCTGCTCCATGTTGCAATGCAAGAGCCTGCGCTTTCAGTTCCTCAGTTAAGGCCTTACTAGACTCTATCAGTCTCTCCTGCATCGCTACCTGTTGCTGAAGCCTATCATTGTGCTGACAGAGAGCCTCATTCTCTCTCTGTGCCTCCTGGTTGGTCCTGGAGTACTGGGCCAGTCTTTGCTGCAGGAGGGTTACCTCCTGAGTCCCATCCCTACTGGCCTGCTCCTTTCTTGCCAGAGCCTCTTCCACTCTCCTGGTGTGCTCTAACAAGTTCTGATGCTCTTTTTGGAGGTCACCCAGTTCTGGAGGGCCAGGTGATTTTCTTCCATTTTCCTTTTTAAGTGGCAGACTTCCTGGCCTAAGGTATCCCTTTCCTGACTAAGAGCCTGCATCTGTGCCACCAGGTCGTCCCTATGCCTTTGGAAGGCACCAGCTTTCTGGCGCTCCTGGTCAAACTCTGCCTGGGTATCCAGGTATTTCAAAATCAGTTTATTGCTCTCTGCCTTCCCCCTATCTAGGTGGCTTTGCAGGGTGACTACCTGCTCAGCACATGCCCTATTGAAGTCTAACTGTTGCTCCAGCTTTTTCTGGCTCTGCAGTAGGGAGTCCAAACCTTCTTGGTACTCCTTCTGCAAGGCCAGGAATCTGGTATCCTGGTCCGCCTTTTCCTGTTGCAGCATATCCATATCCTCCTTTATTTTAGTGATGTACTGTCTGGTGTCCTTTTCTGACTCCTGGCTCCTAAGCAGCCTCTGCTCAGAAGAGTCCAGATCAGCTTGGGCCTTCTCTAACGCCATCTGTTGCCTATTTGCCAGATCTTGGCCTTCAGCACATTTGTCCTGCATGGCTCCCATATGTAGGTACAAATATGCCGCTATCCTGGCAATCTTATTATGTTCATCTTAGGCTTTAGGGGCCATATATAGTTCACTCAGGGCCACACGTAGGGGACCCTGATCTCTCCATATATCTGACCCTGTTTCAGTGACCTGTTGTGCGATTGCCTGCAACCAGACCGTTTGGTCCTGATGAGTCCACTCACCTCTCACAAATAGCTTATGTAAGAAGTGCTCTCTGGCTATTTTGATGTCTACCAGTGTCGTCATTCTGGAATTTGAGTTCCTTCCTGACTTACAGAAGTTTGTATTTTATTTTTGCAAAACAGACCGTTTCCTTAGAGCGTTCCTTTGAGGAGTGCTTTACAGCGCAACACAGCGTGGTGATCCGACCGGATATATGTCTCCTGTCAGTTAGCACACTGTATTAATCTGCAAAAGTGATAGATCTAACCCAGAATCTCCGGCTACGAGCCCCCACTTTGTTAAGCGGCTTCACTTCAACTCTACAGCTAAGTCAATGCCTAGTCTGGGATGCTGAGGGAAACCCTTATTGATGTATTTTTATGTCCAGTTCAGTACTCTGGATGACAACCCTTGTATAACACCCCCCTCTTAGAATCCCCCTGACCCCACTGAGGCAAGAAGTAGGTCTGTTTTGCAAATTTAAAAGGTTTATTTGAGAAATATGACAATATATATCTATCACACTTTTATAATAAATTAATATTGGATATCACACTTAAAATATGACAGTGATCAACAATGAATAATGTTCTACTGGTAAACTGATTTGGTTACTTAGAAGTAGTATAGAGGATGAGGTAGCTGAAATGCTTTATGGTTTCAAGGAAATGCAAGGTGGAATAAATGCAGTACAGAAAATAAACTGATATGGTTTCACAAGAGATAATATGTTCACGTTTCCCCTGGTGGCAATTCACCCCCCCCCCCTTATATGCAATGCAAGGAGATGGAAGTAACACACACAGTCTTCAGGAATACAATCAAATACAATACGGAATTCAGTTCCCCCCCAGCAGGCTTAGACAACAGGTATGCTTTTTAAAACACGGGCAAGAGTGCTTTGTAATGTGGTGGCAAGGAAGTGAAAAATGCTAAAAATGCTTTTAATTCCCTCTAGAGATTCAGGGTGAGTGGTAGACACTTTAAATAAGTTCAGGTCAGCCCTAACAATGGTTCAGGGATGGTGATTAGGTTGCAAACGAATTTTAGCAGATCAGGCAAAAGCGGCTGTCTTTTTACAGATGACGAAATCAGGCCAAATCACAAATTGCGGTAAATTTTGCGCGTGCGTAAATCGCGATTGCGGTAAAAGTATAATGAGTAGTCGGTTCTAGGCTTGTTGGAAAGCTTAGATTCCAAGCTTTCCGAGGAAAGTTAAATCTAGTTCCTAGGACAAACCGTTCCAGAGATACGGACGATTTAATAAAGGTAGTTTTTCGGATTTGAAATTTTAAAGCTCAGAATGACAGATGACAGTTTTCAGTTTTAAAGATGACAGAATGACACGATTCTAGGAGGCAGTTCTAATAGGCTAAACTAGTTTGAATTAGATTATTTTAACTAAGAGATTGGTTCTGCACAGTTCTGCTAGGTACTCACAATATAAATTTGAAATAGGCCTCGTCACGGATCTGGTCAACACGTCCAGCGGCGGTTCTCTCTGCTCGGGAGTTCAATCAGGCACCAGTCCTGCTCACAGCGATCCGGATCTCTGGTTCTGCTCACAACGGTCTGGGTCTGGTCTGCGGTTCCGGCAAAAGTTCTTGGCAAAGAATTCAAACAGCTCGCCCGGCTGTTGAATAGTTTGGTTAGGTTTGCTGGATTCTGAAGGCCTGCTGAGAATACTTTTGCTTGCAGTGGGCCGTCTAGGTTCAAAGTTCTGTAGTCTATGGGTCCCTGGTTCTGGTCTCTTTCTGGATGGGATGTCGGCCGTCAAAATGCTCCACAGAAATGGAAAATGAATGTCCTACAGGGTTTCAGTGGCCCTTTTTATGTGTTTTGAAAATGGGTGTGTGCCTGGGCCTAGCTAAGCCTGCCCCTTTCTACTTGTCATTGGCCCAATTCTCCCCTCTCCCATGATTGGGGGAAGGAAATGGATTGTCATCATGATGAGGTCTGTTTATGGGTCAGAAGATCCTCCCCTGGTCAATTTGCCCACAAATCTATATTTGATTCAAATACATATTTCCCAGATACACAATTTGTTGAAATTACATGTACACATTATATATTCCTTATGGTCCATGCTTGTCCGCCTCTGATCTTCCTGGAGGCTTGCATTTAAAAATGACAACATTTTGCGCTTTTTGACTGGTTTACCAATATCGGACATTTACCAAAATGTACACAAATGTGCACAAGGAGTATGGACATTAATTGATGAAGTGTCAGATTTTTAACATGCAGACATTTGGAGTGAGACCCTATTTTCCGCTAGCAACCCCCCAGAATACACCACAGGGTCCTAACACCTCTTAAAACGTGCACAGAAAAATCACAAGAATAATGATATTATTTATATAATTTTGATCAGTCCGCACTATGAGTTATCTATCTTTTTAAGATTATGCCCTGGTCAAAAAGGGGTGTGGCTTCCCACATCACAGGGTGGAATAACTGTTTTATCCACTTCCCCCAAGCTCAGCTGCTAGCAGAGGCACTGCCCCTCCCAGTTTCCCCCAAGAGGAAGCCATTTTACGACCCCCCCAATATAACATTTGCCTGAGCAAAAGAAGGCCCATTGTTCAGTGTCTCTGCCCTCTGCAGGTGCCCCTCCCCTAATCTAATCAGAGAGGTGTCATCTCCTTTTGGTGGGGAAGCAGGAGGCAGCCAGGCCTAGGAATGCAGTTTGATCAAGTTTCAACTCCTGTCGGGGGTTGTTGTCAGGCAGAATTCAGCTAAATGTCACTTTAGTTCCCAGTTTAAATCAAACTTACAATTTTTACATATACATTAAATAATTACTTCCTTCAAGTCATTTCAGAGTATAGTTTTACATTGTATCCACCTCTTAGCAAGTCTTTCCTTGGCCTGGTTTGGGTTCCTCTGTTCAGTTTTACACAAAAGTCTGGTGGTTTTAAAACGCTGGCTTTCTGATAGTGGTGAGTACCGGTATTGCATCCATTTTTGAGTTGTCTTGAATTTGACAGGAGATTTTTGCTATTGTTTTTATGGGCATCCTTACATTTGAGTGGTTATGTGGAACCCCCCACAAGAAGGTTGTATCTTTGGAGTGGTCTTGTGCCAACTGCGCAGTTCTCCTGGATTCTGGCGTGAATGTGGGTGGCGATAGCTCATCCCCACATCTACCCAGTCTATTGATTCAGCATGCGTCAAAACCCTTCACAATTGAAAGCCTGCTAAAATGCCTCTAACACACAATTTGTGAGTCTGCCCTGTACACTCTTGCTCTTACACTCTAACAAAGGCCACACATGGAAAGTGAAAGTGATCCAGGCCTTTTATTGGGCTACTGAACCTCCCAATTCAGGACCAATTTCCCTGAGAGACCCAGTGGTTCTAATTTTCCCATTGAAATAGAACCAGGTCCAACTTTCTAGGTTATGAGTTTAGGGTCTGCTTTTGGTTGCCTCCAAAACCCACGATATCTTGAGGGTGCACTGGATCCCAAATGTGGCTGGGCAGAAGATTCCATAGCTTTACTCAGGGAAGTGGTCAACTTTGGTCAAATGTAGCTAAATGTTTTCAAATCGATCCCTGGGTGGGTCAATGCTTTGTTTAGGATCCATATACAGAAGAAACCTAAATATCCTGCTACTTCACTTGGCAAGATTTTTAGGTCTAGACCGAGAGAGAGAGACCACGGACCAGCTGCCCACTCTGGGCTGGCTCTACATTAAGGCAGTTGTAGGCTGTTTTGAGTGCCAAATAAGCAGGCATCTGGGCATTGCATAATGGCCCTAGAAACAGCACTGTCTTTTCTCTTGCAAGTGAGGGGGGCAGAAACGTGGCACATCACCTTAGGTGGCCAGGCCTCCATCCTAGCACCGGCTCAGTGCCCCTCCAGCACACCTGTGCAGAGTGCTTCAAGGACTAGTCACACTGCATTCTTGACATGTGCACCCCTCAGAACATTTACGTACAATCACATCATACCCATTCATTCACCAGTCACTCACCTATACACCTTCTCTCACATTCATTCACCCATTAACACTTTATATTCAACACACCAGCCGACCTAATTCATTTGCACTCACTGCATTGTCATTCACACAACCACACGCACTCTCACACCCATACATACACACCAATTATAGGCAAACTAAAAAAACTTAGCTCCAGCTACACCACGTTCAACATTGACGGTAACACAATTAAGGTGATGCCCGAGGTAAAAACATTAGGTTTTTACCTCGACTCTACCTTAACACTCAAGAAACAAGTCAACTCCCTTGCATCCACAACAGCTTAGACCTGCAAACTCATCAGAGCCTGTAGACCTTTTCTCTCCGAAACCTGCTACATCACTCTTGCTGATGCACTAATAATGTCTTAATTAGACTACTGCAACACGTTATACTTAGGTGCTAACATATACATCTTAGACAAAATTAAAGGCTACAAAATAACGGCCCAAGAGCAGCTCTGAACATTCCAAACAGAGAGCACATCTCCAAATTTATGAAAACTGTCCACTGGCTAAAAATAAATGACAGGATTCAGCATAAAACAGTATCACTTACCTCCAAGTGCCTGAATAACATAGCACCCCCATACCTCACAGAAAGAATAAATAGGAAAACCTCAACACGTCCAACTAGATCAACCAATGCACACCTTCTAGTGATTCCTAGATTCAAGTGAACCAAAGTGGGTGGGGCCAGCTTCCCGGTCAAAGCAGCTACATTTTGGAATGCACTCCCACTAGCCCTGAGAACTGAACAACCCTACCCAAAATTCAGACGTAATAGGCTCAACTGGCTGAGAACTAACGATCACTAACACTGGACTCCAATTCCAGTGCTGAACTCCTCGGCGTTTGGATACCTATCTTCTCTCTACTGAAAACTGTTCAAACTAACGTTAGTATCCCTGTTTCATGGCATCTGTCATGTGGTAAAATTGTGCCTTGGCATTACTGCAATTATTGTCTCTACTGTAACTAAGTCACCTTGCCCCAAGGTACTATGTTATCACAATTTGGTGACCTATAGCACCACTGCATCGCTGTAACCAGCATGCGGCAACTAAGGTTGATATTCATGTATTATGTGTTGTACTCACTGTATTTGTTGTAACCAAGCTTTAAGTATACGTATTCTGTTGCGCCCAGCTACCCAAGGGTTCAGAGTGCATTACCAAATAAATAAACAAAGAAAACATACATACACGTCCGACATGCAAACATGCATAATACATACATTACACGGATCTACGTAAAAATACCACATCCATCATTGCAAAACCCCGTCACACCCCTCTCACATCCACCAACTTTAATGATTGTCCCAACCCCACCCCCATCTATATCTTCACATAAATTAGTTGTAAAACATACAACATTTTCGGATTTACAGTGACGGGCTGCTCAGTAATGATGTGATACCCATTACACGCATGCATATATACAGAAAACCAGGTTTATAACTGATTCCTGTGGCAGCTTTGATCTGCCAGTCCGCTCTGTCACCCCAGGACTCCGGATACCGCGTGCCACGCCGACAGGACCCTGGAGGCTGAGAGACCTTCATGGTTCCTGTCTGACATGTACATGGCAGGCAGAGCACCCCCTTTCCACACTGCAAACCAGCCACAATGGTCCCCAGCCAAGCCCTCACCCTGACATTAGTCAGGGAGAGGGCTGCAGTGCCCCCTACTCCCCACATGATATGGGACAGCAGGGCCCCCCACTATGGGGGCTGGAGGAGCCCCTGCTATGTCAGTGCTACTGATGATGGGAGTTGTAGTCCAAAACATCTGGTGATGCACATTTTGCAGACCCATAATCTATATGAACACAGATAACTGTATCAGAAAACATTTATATTTTCCGGACTATTCTCATTGATTAACATATTAGTAATGCATCTGTTTTGTACTTTTTCACTTTTGATCAGGAATCAGTTGAACACCTCGTGTTATTTAGCATTCATCATTGTGTTGGTGCGTGTGCTTACTTTCTTTTAGCACACACATGTGTATCCTTTAAGAAATCTCTCATGTCGTGATCAGATTAACTCTTATGTTCTATGAGTTTCCATATCCGGAAGTACTTATCTTTGTCTAGTATTCCTTCAGGCTTTCCTTCATTTATTTTTCTCATTCTATTGCATATTTTAGGATACATGTCATGTCACTGCCTTTAGAACGACTCAGTTGGGCACAAACAGGTTCATTTCCCCACACCTCTGAGTGTGTGAAGCTTTGTCTTTCAGTTTCTTTTTTCTTTCACCAAATGATCCAGGGGTGGAGTGTTCAAGAACCTGAGTTTCTGCAGCTCTTAAATACCTGTAGAGCAGAGCGCAACACATTCAGGTATCACAGGAGCAGGGTGTGCACAATCAGCTACCTCAGGATGAGGGGGTGTGCAGCACTCAAGTGCGTGTGGAGGAGAGGGTGCAGAGCGCTCAGGTAGCGGGGGAGTGGCAACACTCAAGTACATGTGAAACAGGGGTGCATCATTCAGGTAACCAAGAAGCAGGGTGGGTACAGTTAGGCACCTGATGATCAGGGGCAGTTTTGCACTGAAATATCTGAGGACCGGAAGCACCAAAGTTCCTGTGGACCAGCGTATGCCACATTTGAGTATAAGCACTTGGGAATCAGGATACATGCACCACTCAAGCATTTAGGGCATACCTGAGAAGTAGGATACATGCAGCACCCAGAGATATTAGCATAGACCAGAGAACTGGGATCCATAGAACACTCATGCATCTAGGAATCAGGATGCATCTACCACTCAGACATCTGAGCACATACCAGAGAATCAAAATGCTTGAAGCACTCAGGCATCTGAGGGCATTCCTTAGAAACAGGATGCATGCACCACTCAGACATCTGAGCATATACCCGAGAATCGTAATTCATATAACACTCAGGCATTTGAGGGAATTCTGGAGAGTCGTGATCCATACAGCACTCAGACATCTGAGTGTGTACTTGATAACCAGGATGAATGCACCACCTAGGCATCTGAGGGTATACCTAAGAATCAAGATGCATCTGAGGGCATACTTGAGAATCAGCATACATGCCCACCTCAGACATCTGAGCATATACCGGGGAATTGGAATCCATCCAGCACTCAGACATCTGTAGGTATATCTAAGAATCAGAATGTATGCAGCACTCAGGCATCTGAGGGCATACCTGAGAATCCGCATAAATGCACCACTCAGACATCTGAGCATATACTGGAGAATTGAAAACCATGCAACACTCAGACATCTGTAGGTATACCTAGGAATCAGGATGCATGCAGCACTCGGGCATCTGAGAGCATACCTGGAATCTGCATACCTGCACCACTCAGACATTTGAGCATATACCAGAGAATTGGAATACATGCAACACTCAGCCATCTGTAGGTATACCTGAGAATCGGGATGCAGGCAACACTCAGGCCGCTGAGGGCATAACTGAGAATCAGAATGTATGCACCACCTGACCATATACCAGAGAACCGGGATCCATACAACACAAAGGCATCTGTAGGTATACCTAAGAATCGGGATGCAAGCAGCACTCAAGCATCGAAGGGTATGCAGCGGTCAAGCAGCGACGTGACAGACATTCCTGCACCCCCTGTGCATTGGTGCCTCCACTGTTCCGGGGCCCCCGCTTGGGCAGTGGATTGTATTTCTGCTGGTATTAAGAACATCAGGGGGCCCTCAGCACCTCTTGCATGGTGTGTCCCATGTGATTAGTAATGCCACTGTATTGAGGTTCCAGAAGAGAGGAGTGTCGTCACTCAGGTACCTGCATATCAGGGGGTGTGTCTCACTGGGTTACCCCCTCAACAGGGTGTCCGTTCTTCAGGTACCGTTGGACTCTTGACATCTCTAAGGTCGTATTCTCTCATCATTCATTTTTTCCACAGTGCCATCACCAGGGTGTCATGTCCTCCATCGTCTCCTCAACCCCGTCCTCAACCTTGAGAATGGATAATGCCCCTCACTACCGTGATTGGGAGTTTAGATTCAAATGAAGATACAGGCGAGTATCATGCACTAATCTCTCGTCGGCAGCAAAGAAAAATGTACATTTAAAGAAAACATTAAAAAAAAAACATGAAACAGTTTGTGATAACATGAAACCTAGCTCCATAACTTGCTGGGTTCTGGCCAATCACAGCCAGACCCAATACATAAAAGGCAGTGTCATTAGTCTCTCGTCCTTCTCCTTAAGCGCTCGGAGCAATAGCATTTACTTGAAACAATCGCCACATTAAGGATCCAAGCAAAGAGGTCACCCAGCACCCTTGTCACTTCATATGCTGTGTATTGAGGATCAAGGATGCTTCCGCGGGGTCTGCCCTTTGCCACTGATAAACCAAGAGGATCCTTCAACCCATGCCGACCATTCCTCCCTTGGAACCTGAGAGAAAAGAAAGCAACCAGTGGGTAGCATGTACAGATGACACAAGTTTTGGTAACCATTTCTACTATCTCTCTCTCTCTATATATATATATATGTATATATATACATACGTTGCAGTTCCCTGAGGGGATCAGATATGGAAAGAACCAGAAAGAACCAGTAATAATAATACCGCACACTGGAGGGAATTCACATGAATATCTACGCAACAATACCAATGGGCAGGAACAGAAGCACAGAGATCCACAAGGATGCAATGGAGTCTGGCAGCTCCGTTGAAAAATCTCACAAATGCCCAAATATAGTAATACTTTATTCACATGCCAGGCAGAAATAACCAATAAAAGATATAACCGTGCACACGAGGCATAGAGAATCCTCATACCTCGAGGAGGAACATTATTTCCTGCAGCTACTGACCAGAGATATGCCAAACCTGCTTGAGAGGAAAACAGTTTGCACATAAAATACACTGTATTGCCCTGAGGCTGACAGTATGATAGGAGGCCTTTCCTCCGTCGCTTTTGGTATTCCTTGAATGCTTTACAAAACAAATCAAAGTATGATCAGCCCTTTCTTTGAATATGGGAAGTTACTCTCCACAGTGGAAAATATTTTCGACGTTGTCTACTACCAGACTCCATCTCAACGAGACCAAGTGAACCTCCCCAAATCTACTTGTCACTGAGAACTAGTGAAAATGGCACCACTAGGTCACAGCTTCTACCCAATGGCATCACTGGAATTACAATGTGTATTAAATACACCTTGAAGGATCATTCAAACCAAATGGGGAGTGCACAAGAAAAAAACAACCTACACTTGTAAAGGTGGTTGCCTATAACAAATGAACTTTCTTAAACTGAAAAGAATTTAGAATCTAAGGTGCCTTTTACATGAATTCTGAGCAAAACACATTCAAAGCAAAGGGGAAATGGAAATAAGACCTGAATGGTCCTTTCCATATGTCCCATATGTGATGTATACAATTGAAACCAAGTATTCATACGTTTCACGTAAGAGGATCCTCTGCGCCAGGTTAATAAACCTCCTGTATAGCAGAAACAGGTTGTGGATGAAACTTACCAATAGGAATATTCTATGCAACATTCTACACAAACGGTACCTACCCTTCAAAAATTAACCATTAAGAGGAATAACATACTTTCTGGGAACCATAAAATGGGAAGGAGTTAATTAAGATTGAGTCATGTAGCTATGTTACCGCTAGCAACAAGAAATTTTGCACGGACTAATCTACTGCCCGCTCCTTTCCCATTACCGTATCTCTCTTGCCAATATACATATTATAAGATTTTCCATGTGATCCTTGACATGGGATAGATCATATGTATCCTACCTTACCCATTTAATACATGCCTTATTATCATAGAGTCTCAACAGGCAGGGATATTCTGAGAAAAATAAAAACACTACCCATTGTAGTCGATGTAAAAAAAAAGTGTTTGGGACTGAACAATGGGAGAACCAAAATGGACAAACATGTGCAAGTGCACCCCAGGGATGCAGGATGAGAAAGAAACTTCTTGACACCAATAATGTTGAACCAAACAATTTTGAAAAATTGCTCATTGGATGGGGAATGCCCTATGGCAATTATAGGATAGTATAATCTTTGCAATCACAAACCTCTACACCAGCATAACCCAGGAATGAAAAGATCTGTTATACACCCGGTAGGGAGAGATAATACTCGCTTCCATCCCTTTAATAGAATCTAAATCTAAACTCCCACTCACCGTAGTGAGGGGGATTATCCATTCTATGTCAAGACCGGAGGCAAGCCTTATACTTAAACTTCTTTAATGCTACCATCCAGCAGCCTTGAAATCTCAGAAACATTTCTTACTAACAACTTTTAAACCTCTTCTCATTCATTCATTCTGACTGACTGAACACTTCTAGCATTTTTCAAACTCTTTCAAATCAACTGGAAACTATCTGGGAACAACTCTCTCTCCCATGAGTCCTTTCCTCTTTCAGTAGGTTTCTTTCCAAAAAGCAAACCGATGAGGACCCTCCAGACTTCCCTATGTCATGTCCTGTCTGGGTCCCTGCATCTTCTTTTTCCTGCTTTCCAGCAAACTAGTTCTACTTTTCCCTTGCTCTCATTTCACGTATTAAGACATTAGCTGGAAATGCATTTGTACTGATGTTAACTTTACCAGTGCTTCTTTAGACCTTTATATAGATTTAATAAACTGGGTTGCATAGTTTTGTGGCTCAATGTGTGTTGCTGTGTGGCGTGAGTGCATAGCAGCGTAATTGTGGCATCTTATTCAGCGCAGCGGCTTGAGTAACATTGCCGCAAGGATCATATGTTTGGACTAAAAGTAGCAGAGCGTTTTACATTGCGGCGTTAGTTCGGCAAGACAGCGGGCTACTGCTGCAGTGTGCGCGCATTCTCCCAAAGCACGTAAGTGGGTTCAGAGGCGTGAGCCGGGTCTGTGCCTCCCTCATCACAACGCACTGGTGCAGTGGAATAGCCGCATAGAGCACATTTCTGTTGGTGTGCCCAAGCGTGCCTCCATAGCGATGCAGCTCGGCACGCCGACCTCCATTGAAGTAAAGCACCTCATCTTGAGCTTTATGCTCAGCGCTAGGAAGAACTTGGCGGTGTTTATTATGTGAAGGAAAGCACAGCGAACGGTCGCAGGAGCATTTACATGGGCCTAAAAAGAAAAGCTCCAGAAGCAGGCACGTATTAGCCCAATACTGCTGAATTTCAAAACGCAAATTGAGTACACGTCAAAGAAGACACTGGAAAAGCAAAAAGAAAAATAATAGATAAATATATATAATTAGAAATATATTATGAGGTAATTGATTGCAGATTCTGGATACAAGACCCCAGTATAGAATCTGTGACTGCAGGCAGATACACACTGCATCATAGTGTCCTCACTTAATTGGAGGACACAGTGCCTGTTTGGAGTATGACTGAGTCCTGGAGTGAAGGAAGCCAGGAGTAGGAAAGCCAGACAGACCGCAGCGTGGACTATGAGTCGACTGAGGAAGGTGAGGATCTCCTTGAGGAGGAGGAGGAGGAGGACCTAACCCTCATTCTTAAAAGAGTCCTGGGAGATTCTCTGGTGCAGTCAGTCTTGCAAGGGGATAATCCACTTCAAGATAGGATGGAGGTGCTAGAAGCCCTCATCAGCAAGAAGGGCCAGCTCAGGCACAAGGTGGCCACTTCGGGTGACGGTCCATCCCATCTACACCCTCACAATAGGGTTGAACATCAGGGGAGTAATGCGACTCGAAAGAGGAAATCCTCTTCTACTCCCCGGGTCAAGACAAGGGGAGAATAGAGGAGCCCCTCAAGGCAGCCGATGCATTCCAGAAACTGAAAGATTTTTTCTGCTAAAGTCAGCGACACCCAGCCACTTACCCCGTGCCCCAGGAATGCAGAATATAGGGGATGAGCCCACAAGCCTTAACTGCAAGCAAGCAACAGAGCCAGGCCCATAAAGAGGCTGAGAATAATGGAGAAACAGGAGGAGGCAACAGATATGTTTGGCACAGAAGCCATTAAGGCACCCTAGGTATTCTGGGCAGTCACCTTCACTTAAGGAGATGACCTATATTGTCCAGCGCCTGCGGAAGCCCCTGTATAAAGAGACTAGGTACTGCATGAGAACTGAGTGCCCCTGCCCCGAGCTACCAGGTAAAGTAGCGGGTACACCAGAGTTGGACCCCAGGATGCTCAGCGTCATCACCAAGGCAACAAAGGATGCCAGCAAAGGCATGGACAGTACTTGGAAGGGGTGCCAAGATTTGTATCTAGCGAGTACTATAGCAAAGATTATGGACCTCGCGGAAATAGCTTAAGACACGGGGGAGCCCATTGATGCTCATAAACTCATCAGCTGGGCGCAAAGAACAGTCTTCATGTTGGGTAATGCAAACTGCACTCTTTCGTCAGAAAGGAAAACGATCATGTTGCTCATGATTGATAGTAAGTTAGGTCATTGGCAACTGACTAGGCAGGTGGAGAGACATTTGAGTTGGAGATAAATACATTTGTGGGAACTTTTTTACAGCACTAGAGAAAGCATAATTTCCCATTTGGAAAGATTTCCCAGGACATTTTTGTGCCAGGACTGGTCTTTACAGGGGTTGGGAGACTAATCGATTCCAGGTACAGACACAACCTCAGGGACGTAGCTGTTGAGACTTGAGTGTCGTGTAGGCAGTAGAGGCCTCCGTCCCCAAATGCCGCACAGGGAGAACTTAAAGCAACTCTCTGTGCAGCCGTTGAGGTCACAGGCGAAGATGTTCAAATGTCCAAGTCCGGGAACGCGAACCTCTGGGACCCCACACTGCTGCAAGAAAATGCGGATTAAGTACCAAGCAAGAAACAGTAACTACAGTATTAGAATAACCGGAAAGGTCTTACCAATCAGGGTCAAGGAGGGGATGAGGAACCTAGTGGAGAGGTCCGGGACCCACGTGGACGGCAGTACCCCAAGAGGAGTAGGCTCAGTTGTTCGCCTGTCAGCAGGAGCTGTGGAGCTGTGGAACTGTGAGGCAAGGAGTTCAAAGAACCAGGGTGCAAAAGGGTGATCCAGGAGGCAGTCCAATAACAGTCCGTGGTCGAGAGCCGTGTATCACTGTGCAAACAAATCCGAAGGGGTAAATCCAAGAGGAGTCCAGTAAAGCAGGCCAGGTCGATTCCGTGAGTGATCCAAAGATGATTCAAAGTCCGTAGCGCCAAACAGAATGCAGAGCACAGCTGAGAAGCAACGAATACCCAGGTTTCCGGGTTTATGTACTCGCGCTTCTGGTCACGTGATGCGTGGCATGGTCACGTGATCGGGCAAGAGCATCACGTGACCTCACAGTCCCGCGATGCGGAAGCTCAGGGTTAGCCCTTCGCGATCCTATGCGCCAAGGCAATTGCCAATGTAGAAACGGCCGTAGTCTGACAGCCGTCCTATTACGGACCAGGCGCGGGTGTGCCCGCAAGACGTGTGTGAGTCCACGTGAGTCCCGGGGAAGGGGGGAAGTGAGAGAAGGGCGGGACTGGGGATGAGGGAGTGCCCTGGGGACCGCATGATGAGGGATCGTGACAGAACCCCCCCCCAAAGGCCCACGACCCCGTGGGCAGGAAGGGTGATCCCGGTGGAAGCGAGCCACCAACCGGGGAGCGTGGACATCAATAGCAGGAACCCAAGAGCGCTCCTCCGGACCATAACCGACCCAATCAACCAGGTACTGCAAGCGCCCCCTGCAGACCCGGGAGCCCAGAATGGAGGAAACCTCATACTCGTCTGGGGAAGCCAAGGACACCGGGGCAGCAGAGGCGCGCAAGCGGGACGGGGCCGGACACGGTTTGAGAAGGGAGACATGAAATACAGGGTGTACCCTCCAAGAACCCGGGAGAACCAGTCGGTATGTGACAGGGTTGATAACCCGGGAAACCACATAGGGACCCACAAAACGGGGCAACAACTTCCTACAACCCACTAGCCTCAAGTGACGAGTGGAAAGCCATACCCGGGAACCCACCGAGAAAGACGGAGCCAATAGCCGTTTCTTATCTGCCTGGACCTTCATGGAAGACTGAGCCTCACGGAGATGTAAAGCAGTCTGGTCGTGGATAGAGGACAAATCCCTAAGACAGGCGCTGGCGGCCGGATTGGTGGAGGCCGCAAGGTCAGGGATCGGTAATGTGCGGGGATGTTGGCCATAGAGAACATAGAAGGGGGAGAACCCAGTGGATGCATGAACCGCATTGTTATAAGCGAATTCAGCGTGTCGGAGGGCACGCAACCAAGAGCACTGTTGTTGCAGGATCAGACAGCGGAGATATTGTTCCATTGTTTGATTAGTCCTTTCGGTCTGACCATCCGTCTCCGGGTGGTAGGCCGAAGAGAACCGGACATCGATACCCAACAACCTAGTTAGAGCGCGCCAGAAGCGAGAAGTGAATTGCGATCCCCGGTCTGATATAAGGACAGAGGGTAACCCAAAAAGACAAAAGACGGTATCAAAGAACAGGGTGGCCAGGATGGAAGCAGAGGGGATACCCTTGCAGGGGATGAAGCGTGCCATCTTCGAGAAGGAATCCACCACCACCCAAATGGTGTCGTAACCCTGTACCCGAGGGAGTTCCGTGACAAAGTCCATGGTTACCGTATGCCATGGTTTCGGGGGCACTGGTAAAGGGAGAAGCAGGCCTAACGGGCGACCCCTACGGGTTTTGCATTGTGTACAAATGGTGCATGTATTGACGTAACAATCCACGTCCCTCTTCATGCCCGGCCACCAACACCAACGCTTCAGGAGGGATAACGTACGGCGTTGGCCAGGATGACCATTCACAGGGGCATCGTGCGACCATTCCATTGCCATGTTGCGTGTGTCGGCAGTGGGCAAGAATAGGCGGTTCAGCACATACGGGAGGCCATCCTGGAGCACCGGATCCCACTCAGATAGTTGGTCGGGATGTAAGGACACCCACTTGCGTACTGCGTCCACTAAGGGCATCGAGGGAGTACATAGACAAACGACCTTAGTGTCGTCCAACATTGTGTTAGGGTATACGGGAAGAGAGACCCCCCCGGGAGAGCGGGACAGCGCATCGGCCTTGCCGTGTGCGGAACCAGCCCGATGCCGAATTTGGAAATCAAATGCTGCGAAGAAAAGGTGCCACCTCACCTGACGGCTGTTAAGGCACTTCAGGGAAGCCAAGTCCTGCAGGTTCTGGTGATCAGTAAACACCGTGACTCGATACTTGGCGCCCAAGAGATGGTGTCGCCACACGCGGAAAGCGTCCATAACCGCCAACAACTCCTTCTCGGTCACGGTGTAGTGTGACTCGGGGGTGGTAAACTTGCGGGAATGAAATGCAACAGGGTGCAGACGACCCGTGGCCTGACATGCTTGGGATAAGACAGCACCAAGAGCGAAGGAGGAGGCGTCAGCTTCCACGATAAAAGGGAGTTCAGAGTCGGGATGCTGAAGAACAGGGGCTGTGGTGAAAGCAGTCTTCAGTGAATCAAAGGCCTTCTGTTGTGTATCAGACCAAAGGAAGGGAACTCTAGGACTGGTTAATGCAGTGAGGGGAGACACGATAGAAGAAAACCCAGAGATGAATCTCCTGTAGAAATTCGCAAAACCCAAAAAGGACTGAAGGGCTTTCAGGTTCGCAGGAATAGGCCAGTCCAAAACCGCTTTAACCTTGGAGTGGTTCATGGACAACCCCCCGGGAGTGATACAGAACCCGAGGAAATCAACATTACCAACATGGAACAGGCACTTTTCCGGTTTGGCATATAGTGAGTGTTTCTGTAAGCGTGTTAATACCTCACGAACGTGTCGCACATGCTCTTCCAGGGATTGAGAAAAGATTAAGATGTCATCGAGGTAAACCACGACGTAAACATCTAAGATATCGCTCAGGATATCATTCATAAACCTCTGGAAGGTCGCCGGGGCATTACACAGCCCAAAGGGCATGACTGTATATTCGTATAGGCCGTACCGGGTACAGAAAGCGGTTTTCCATTCGTCCCCGGAACGGACGCGGACCAGGTTGTAGGCTCCGCGGAGGTCCAGTTTTGTAAAAATGGTAGCGTGTGTGAGTCGGTCCAGCAAGGGCGTGATGAGGGGAATTGGGTATCGATCTTTCCTCGTGATAGCATTCAGGCGTCTATAATCAACACATGGGCGTAGATCGCCTTCCTTTTTCGGCACAAAAAAGATAGGGCTGGCTGCAGGCGAGGTGGATGGTCGTATGTGCCCTAAGCTCAAGGACTTCCTAATGTACTCCTTGAGAGTCATTTCCTCGGATGGCGAGAGGGAATAGATCCGCCCCGTGGGAACCACTGTATCAGGGAGTAGATCGATGGGGCAATCGTACGGGCGATGTGGAGGCAGTGTTTCAGAGGAGCCACGATCAAAGACAGCTGCGAAATCTTGATAGACCTGGGGAACTTCTAGTGCCACTAACCCAACTACGTGTTCTGATGGTGTATCTTGCGGATCCTGTACTGTAAGATGAGCTATAGCCTGGGCAGGATTGTCGCTGTGTGCGTCTGTGGGAAGACAGAAATGCTGGCAGACAGCCGACTCAAAATGAACCAAACCCAATTTCCAATCAATGAGGGGATTATGTTCCTGAAGCCAAGGGATTCCCAGGATGAGCCCAAACTGTGGCGTGGTGATAAGGTCAAAACTAATGGTCTCCCTATGTCTGGATTGTATCGTTAATAGTAAAGGGGCTGTTTGTTGTTTGACTGGGCCCGAAATCAAGGACGAGCCATCTACAGCCTGTACCGGTTCAGGCCTGGTCTTGGTCAAGAGGGGCAGGTTTAACAAACGGGCCAAGGAAATGTCGATAAAGTTTCCCGTGGCCCCAGAGTCAATTATCAGAGTAACAGGATGTGAAACGGACGCTGTGGGCTGTAGAGTGGCTTGTACATGAATGGGCCGGATATGCCCGAAAGAGGGTGTAGGGTTCGGGGTGTCTGTGGTATAGCTCGATCCCGTCCCCGGTACTATGATCGAGCTTTCTGAAAACCCTGTTGCTTGTTTTTGGGACGACGAGGGCATTCCTTAACAAAATGACCTAGGGTGCCGCAGTAGTAGCAAGCGTTATCCGCCCTCCTGCGTTCCCTTTCCAAAGGAGATATCGGACTCCTGACCCCCCCGATCTGCATGGGTTCTTGGGAGGAGTCAGAAGAAGGAACTGTCATGGGAGAAGTGGAGGAGTGAGTGAAACCTGCTTCCGCTCTTCTTTCGGACCTACGTGCGTCCACCTGGAGTGACAAGTCAACCAGATCTTGGAATGCAGTGGGTAATGAGGGTACTACTGATAAGGCGTCCTTCATAGGGTTGCTGAGGCCCCTATAGAAGACTGCTTTCTTGCCCTCTGGCCAAGAGGTTTCAGCGGATAGCTGGTTAAAACGGGTTATGTATTCAATGAGAGAACCCCTACCCTGGCACAAATCCAGAAGTTCCAGATCTCGAGATTGGGCCTTGTGTCTAGTATCAAAAACCCTGGACATCTCGGTGACGAGGAGATCGAAATCATATAAGGCCGGGTTATCGTTCTCCAATAAGGGGTTGGCCCATGCAGCGGCAATCCCAGCCAAATGGGAAAGGGTAAATGCCGCTTTCGTGGTGGAATCTGGAAAAGCCTGAGGCCGGCACAGGAAATGCAACTTGCATTGGTTTAGGAAGGTCCTAAATTTCTTGGGATCCCCGTGGTATCTCTCAGGGGCCGCCAATGGGAATGGAGTAGGTAGCATCATGGGAACGGGATTCTGGGGAACAATCGGAGGTGGAACAGGTCGAGAAACAGAGGGTGTGTCTCCGAATTCTACATCTGGGGGTAAAGGGTGTCTGGCACTTTGTATGTGGTCGAGACGTTGATGGATAGCCGTGTTGGCTGCCGCCATATCGGCTCGTAGCACTGTAATGGCTTGGACCATAGCAGACATGGGGTCTTCAGCGTTCCCCTCCATTGCCTACACGACTATAGGCTTCTCAGTCTGTTGAGACTTGAGTGTCGTGTAGGCAGTAGAGGCCTCCGTCCCCAAATGCCGCACAGGGAGAACTTAAAGCAACTCTCTGTGCAGCCGTTGAGGTCACAGGCGAAGATGTTCAAATGTCCAAGTCCGGGAACGCGAACCTCTGGGACCCCACACTGCTGCAAGAAAATGCGGATTAAGTACCAAGCAAGAAACAGTAACTACAGTATTAGAATAACCGGAAAGGTCTTACCAATCAGGGTCAAGGAGGGGATGAGGAACCTAGTGGAGAGGTCCGGGACCCACGTGGACGGCAGTACCCCAAGAGGAGTAGGCTCAGTTGTTCGCCTGTCAGCAGGAGCTGTGGAGCTGTGGAACTGTGAGGCAAGGAGTTCAAAGAACCAGGGTGCAAAAGGGTGATCCAGGAGGCAGTCCAATAACAGTCCGTGGTCGAGAGCCGTGTATCACTGTGCAAACAAATCCGAAGGGGTAAATCCAAGAGGAGTCCAGTAAAGCAGGCCAGGTCGATTCCGTGAGTGATCCAAAGATGATTCAAAGTCCGTAGCGCCAAACAGAATGCAGAGCACAGCTGAGAAGCAACGAATACCCAGGTTTCCGGGTTTATGTACTCGCGCTTCTGGTCACGTGATGCGTGGCATGGTCACGTGATCGGGCAAGAACATCACGTGACCTCACAGTCCCGCAATGCGGAAGCTCAGGGTTAGCCCTTCGCGATCCTATGCGCCAAGGCAATTGCCAATGTAGAAACGGCCGTAGTCTGACAGCCGTCCTATTACGGACCAGGCGCGGGTGTGCCCGCAAGACGTGTGTGAGTCCACGTGAGTCCCGGGGAAGGGGGGAAGTGAGAGAAGGGCGGGACTGGGGATGAGGGAGTGCCCTGGGGACCGCATGATGAGGGATCGTGACAGTAGCACCCAATATTGGGTGAGCAGGTAGCAGGAAACCTTCTTCCCGTCCCAAGGAAGAGGGCCCAGAGGTCGTAGAGGTAGAGGCTTCTACCGGTACCAAGGCACAGGAAGAGGTGAGAGCATTGCAGGTGATGTACCCTCCAGTGGCAGGGAGGACGAGTAAGTATATTGACAATTGGCGCACACTATCAGGCAATGTCTGGGTATTACTGATAGTAGCAGAGTTCAGACTAGAATTTGTGGATTACCTGCGCCAAGATCAGCCCCTGCGTCTGATACAATCTTCTCAAATAGAAGCACAATTATTGGAGGGGGAGTTGGAGCAGCTCAGGTTGAAAGGAGCTATAGAGAAGGGTTTCCCCCAGAGACAGGAATTCTAGAGCAATCTGCTTCTAGTCAACAGCAAGGGAAAGGTGAGACATGTGATAAATCTTAAGGGACTCAACTGCTGACAGCAGACATCCTAAGAAAGGGAGACTGGCTAATGAGATTGGATCTCAAAGACGCATATCTCACAATACCAGTCACAGATGAGCATCATCCATTCTCACGCTGTCTGTGGAAGGGGGAAATTTGGCAATTCAAGCCTCTGCCTTTTGGACTGCCTTCAGCTCCCTAGGCATTCACCAAGCTCATAACGCCAGTCGCTGTTGCGATTCACGAAAGAGGGGTTTGGATATTGTCTACCTACACGACATCCTCTTCCTGGGCCAAGACAGACAGCAGATGCTCGAACAAGTGCAGTGGGTGACTTCTCTCCTCTCATCACTAGGATTCCTAATATATCGAGCGAAGTCATACCTAACCCCAAGCAGACATATGGAGTTTCTGGGGTTCATAGTAGACACTATCAAGGCAATGCTGGTGCTTCCATTGCCCAAACTCAGAGCTATCAAGAAGGAGTTGAGAGAGGCTCTACGAAACCAGGTTATATTGCTTCAGAATCTGGCCAGAGTAGTGGTGCTGGTAGCATCCTCAATACCGGCGATCTACCCAGGTCCTTTACACTACAGGGCACTCCAGATACTGGCATAACAGGGGCTCCCACTGCCCCCACGGTGCAGGGGGCCCCGTGACCACATGTCCTGGGAGGGGGCCCCCCCTTGAAGTAAAAACAAAATGGAAAAAAAATGTTTTGAAAAATCTTTTTTTTTTACATTTCTTTTTTAATTCACTCTGCATTTATAAAGAAATAATTTCTGTAACAAACATAATTTCTTTATAAAGGCAGAGTGAATACAAAAATAAATTTTCTTTTAGAAGTCCCGGAGAGATTAAAACCCTAGGCTGGAGGCCTCCATGTCATGGGGTGGGGTTGAGCCCTGACTTCAAAAATAAATAGTTTATTTTTAAGTCACTCTGCTTTCATAAAGAAATTATTTCTGTTATGGTTCGGTCCTTAACGTAAAAAATGTCTTTATGAATTCAGAGTGACTTCAAAAAAGAACAATTTATTTTTGAAGTATTATGGCTCCCCTCAACCTAATGACATGTGTGTGTGTGAGTGTATGGTGAAAGAGTGCACACAAATGTATGGGTGATGCATGTGTGTTTGTACAGTGAAAGGATGCGCACGTAAATGTATAGATGGCTGCTTGTGTGAGTATATGGTGAAAGGGTGCACATAAATGTATGGGTGGCTGGGTGTGCATGTACGGTGAAAGGATGCACACTTAAATGTATGGGTGGCTGCCTGGGTGTGCCTGTATGGTGAAAGGGTGGACACTTAAATGTATGGATGGCTGGGTCGCGTGTGTATATATGGTAATTGGTGTGTGTGCTTGTGTTTAGGGGCAGAACAAAACCTACATTTCAGGGGGGCTAACCCTTCAAATGTTGGGGGAGGCGCTAACTTCACGTGTGGTGGGGAGGAGCAAACTTATTTGTGTGAGGGCATCCGCCTTCTTTACGCATTTCAATGAGACTTTTCTAGTGCAGCCTCAATGTTACAAGCAGTTAACTCTCTCCTTTATGTCTGAAAACACCCACGTATGGACTGCTATGAGAATGACTGGTCTCCTGTTCCCTCTCTACCCTTCCAATCACTCCCCTGGCATGCAAGTACTAAATTCACATCACAATTGCCTAAAAAATGTGCCATTTGAATGCAGGTACTAACACTGAAGTGCTGTACATTAGTAATTGCTGGGCCGGGCCCTTGTTAACAGCAAAACCCAGGTGCCGTTTAACATCTGTGTCCTTTTCTGTCCGGCAAATGCTCTGTAGGTCAGCCAGGTCAAGTCAACATAGCCCACAATTTCACAGGGGTGGGGGAGGGCTGAAACCCAGTCAGCTCAATGGTGTTGCACCACTACTTTTGTTTAATGCCTTGATTACATATTGGTAATCAGCATTAGTCCTAGCCCTATTCTTCCTCATCCCAGTACTTGTGTATGCGGCAGTACTTGTGTATGAGTCACTATGCCTCATACACAAGTACTGGGATGAGGTAGAGGTACATGAAGGTAATGCCTAACTTAGCTACCTGTAATCTTCATTACTCCTAGTCCCACTATTCCTCATCCCAGTGCTTACTTAACTATGAGGAAAGGAGACTCATACGTAAGCACTGGTACAAGGAAGAGGGACGCAGAGGTAATTCTGGGCCAATGAGCCGGTTTTGGAGGTTGGGGTAGGGGATGGGAGGGAGAGGGGTTGTGTGGGGGGTGGGATTGTGCAATAAATCATAACGGCCGACCATGTCCATGCCAAGCAGGCATGATATGTGGTATTAGTGGCTAGAAAGGCATTTTGGTGTAGCCAGTCTAGTCATTCCTCAGTATGGTATGACTTTTTTTTTAACTGGGCATTTCTGATAAAGCGGTCCTGCTAAGTGTTATTACCTGGTTAGATTAACATTTGGATTCTGCCAGTCTAGCCATTGCTTACTGCAGCATTGTATATTTTTTGGGCATCTGTGATAAAATTATGATATTGTTACGCTTAACTAGACTCTGCGGAGACGTTGGGGCTCGGTTGCAACCCTCCCTGGAACTGGCTCCCCTTGGTCAGGCTTCTTCCCCTGCTCTTGTGTTGTGAACTGCACTGGTTGTTGGCACTGCCCCTGTGAGAATATGAGAGGCCGTGAGAATGCTTGTTATGACTGTGGTCCCCCTCAAACCCATCTTCCCAGAATATGGTGAGCATGAGCCGACCCATATAGTCTCACCTGTTTACGATGGCAAGCTCTCCATCCTGCTTCTCACCGCAGGGGCGCTTTAGCTAGACCGAGTTTTTCACTGCTTCATGTGCGTGGCAGCCTAGAACGGCTGTGGCTGAACCACTCCAAAGGTAAGTATCCTTTCAATAATGATTATTGTCTGTATTCTTCTTTAATGTCTTTCCTTGATTATTGTCCGTATTCTTTTGTAATGGATTTCCCTTTCTACAATAGGTGATATGAGGCCCAGAGGTAGTTGCGGTGCAAGTAGCAAGCCCCAATGGAAGAAAAGTGAGTTCACGATGTCCCAATAGGTGGTAAGTTTGGTTTTAAGGTCAAGCGTGAGGATTGGTCTAAGCGCGACCTTAGCGTAATGTCTTAATCACTTTTTCTCCCTTGTTTTGTCTTTTTCTCTTGCAGGGATTGTCTGGCGATGTCGGACTGGAATGTGTTATCTGAAGATATGTCGGCGGGTGAAGGAAGCCTGGATCTGCGATGATGCTGGCTGAAAGTGGACTACTGACTAAGTGTTGTGGCTGGGTGCCGGAATCAGGTAAGGATGCGCTCCGACTGCGGTTGCTGCTGGAATCAGTAAAGGATGCACTCCGACTGCGGTTGCTGCTGGAATCATGTAAGGATGCGCTCCGACTGCAGTTACTGCTGGAATCATTTAAGGACGCCCCCGACTGCGGTTGCTGCTGGAATCAGGTAAGGATGCGCTTCTGGCAGCGGTGTGCTTTACGCTGCTATACGCAGACTAACGTGAAGCGCTTGCATGCGGGTGGGGCAGGCTTAAATAGCTTGGTCCCGGCAACGCCCATTTGTTCTGACTCATGGCCCCACCCTGCCACTCCTAGAGGATGCTGCACGTGTGGCCCATTTCACTCCTATGGCCACACCCGACCTGGGGGCACGTGGAGGCCCTGCAGGGGAAAAAACAGCACAAGCACCAGAATAAAAGTTTACTCATGAGCTTGGTGCCAAGGCTTGTGGTTCTTGCCCAGTGGCCATGACAGATATGATATGATAAGTCATATATAACGCGCCTGTACACAAGTGTTTTTAGGCACGACAAGACAAGGGAAGGAAAACATAGGGAGGACAAGACAAATGTTCTTACTAGGCCTTGTGACATTCAGATTGTGCAAGTGCGAGAACGAGAAGTGCATGGGGAAAGGGAAGGGGAAGAGCAAGGGAGAGGGGAGGGGACAACAGGGCAGCAATGCTCTGAGTAAGGGCAGGCAGGGCAGCGCAGCTCTGAGTAGTGCAAGGAGAACAAGGGACTGTAGGGGTACAGTTACAGCCCCTAAGTGCGTGGTAGAGCCAGAGGCAGTGCAAGGATGACTGATCAAGAAAGAGCCTGGACTCAGTGAGACTTAGGGTAGACAAGCAACCAGCTGGTACAGCAGACAGGCAGGTCAGGTAAGTCAGCAGGGGAGGGTGAGAGAGAAAGCAGAGAAAAGGAACGTTTTGAGCTGCTTCTGGAACTTCAGGTGGTCTGTGTAATGCATTGACCTTCGAAAGTTTGGAACCGATGGAAGTACACCTAACATGGATGCTGAAGCTTTGTGTTGCGGTCTATGCATCATCCAAGATGGCCGCCAGCACGTATTTACGCACAACACACCAGTGCTCCGATGCGTTGTATCTAAGTACTTTCGTATCTTACCAGCGCTGTGTTTCTGAATCTCTCGCTACCTATTATTGCTTCCTGTTGTTTATTCTTCTCTCTTCTTCCACTATCTTACACCGAGGTCTACGTACTATTTTTTGGGTAGCTTTTCTTTATATGGTTGGATCCCTGATAATCGCACTTTGAGGTTAGTTCTTTAACTGCTCAGTCTCTGTATCTATCCTTCCTGCTACGTACCTTGTTTACTTTCACCTTGCGTACCATTTCTTTTCAACTTACTCTGTTTTTCTTCCGCCTGGAGTTTCTAATATCTAGTGACAGTCTACTCTTTCTAGGCTACTATTCACCAGTTCGTTGGTTCGCGGTCTTGGCGTTCTTCTACCATTCGGCCATTATCCTGTGCCCCTGGTGTGCCTCAGTTCCTTCGGCACCACCGGATACTATAAACTGCCTTTTGGACACGATTTCTCAGTTCTCTCGATCATACTACACCGAAGAAAGCACTGGACTTGCTTCTACTTTTCTACCCAACCTGAAGAAGACCATTCACACAGGGTTTTTTCATCTTATGGCTTTTTCCCTGGAACAGCGGGTTGGCTCCTGGGAGGCTTCTGGGATTTGGTTCCTATCCGGTCACAGTGGCCTCCGGGGAGTCACACCCGTATTTGCATCATAGAAGGAGTAAAGAAACCAGAAATACATGAAGGAAAACGAAGACGGAACTCCAAGAAGATTCCGCCGGTGATTCAGGTGAGGAGTAGTTGGAAAGGAGGGGAACCAGGGTTGCAAGTTCTGACAGTCTGGCTCAAGTTTGGGCAGGGCACAGAGGTCATTCCAGAAGCAGACACCTGCAGAGGAGAGGAATCTACCCCCCACTCTCTGCCTGGAGAAGCATCTAATCCTTAGGGCTTGAGAAGGAAGGTATTTTGGAAGAGACCGTTGGATGGAGTGCGGACCCAGCCCCAGAAAGCCTTGTGGACAATGCAAAGGGTCTTGAAATTGAGCCTTGCAGCCACCGGGAGCCAGTGGAGATATTTCATGGCTGGAGAGATACGGTCCTTGTGCTTGAGGCCAAGGATAAGTCTCACAGTCCTGTTCTTGATTAGTTGCAGAGGGCGGACAGTAGAGGAAGGCAGATTGAGAAAGTGGCTGTTGCAGTAGTCCAGTTTAGAGAGAACCAGGGCTCTGGAGACAGTGAGCTTCTGGGGGAAAGTGAGAATGGGAAGAGTCCCTTTGAGGAGGTGCAGCTGGTAGTGGGACTTCTTGGTGACGTCTGAGATGTGAGGAGAGAAAGAGAGATTAGAGTTGAAGATGACACCAGGAATGAGCGAGAGAGGAGAGGAGGCTGAAGGTAGTCTGAAGGAAAGCTAAGTGTCATCCGCATAACACTGAAAGTTAGAGGAGAAGGTAGAGATCAGGTGGGCCAAAGGAGCCAAGTAGAGGTTGAAAAACCAGGGTGAGAGGATAGCCCTGGAGAGAGAGGTGGCGGAGACAAAGGGACCAAATTGGACCTGGGAGGGGCGGTAAGAGAAGAAGGAGGTCAGCCACTCCAGGGCCTGATCCATGATGCCCAGGTTCTCAAAGAATCGATTGATCAGGATGGCATTGTTGACCATGTTGAAAGCAGAGGAAAGTTCAAGGAGGATGAGGACAGAAGGTATGCTGGAATCGAGGTTAGAGATTGAATCTTCACAGGTGTTCAGGAGATCAGTTTCCGTGCCTCTGGCAGCACTTAAGTCAGACTGATGGTCATGGAGACAACCAACAGATTCAGTGTGGAGAGTAAGCTGGGAGATGGACAGCTTTTCCAAGAGTTTGAGAAGGGGGAAAGTTCCAGTGGGAAAAGAACGATTACAGAAATCGGCCAAGGCTGGAACAAGGGTGTCAATATGGTCTTTGATGGTTCTGGAGGAGCGGGCGAGCACCTGTTTCGATGACACTTCCTTAGATGGGACTTGTCTAGAAAGCTTGTCAGGTGTTAGAGAGAAAGAGGAGAAAGAAGGAAGAGAGGGAGAGATGGCCAAAGGGGGGCCGAGAGAGGAACTGGAGATAGTGGACAGGATGTCCTGAGTTTTAGCAGAGATGCGAGAGGCTAAAGCCATACAGAGGGCCTGTAGAGGGAACAGGAGAGGTAGAGACCGCAACAGGATAGGCCAGTTAATTGCAGATTTTAAAGAGTTTGGCTGTATTGTTAAAGACCGCAGAGACACAGGCTTGTTGTGTGCTCACTGCTTGATGAGTGTCATTGCTTCGACTGGCATTTTGGTGCAACCAGTCTGGAAATGTCTAAATGTGGCCTGGCATGTGCAAGGGAGCGAGGGGCCAATGGGCCCCTCTCTACCATCACTTCTCAGTACAAAACTCGGACCAAGTGCCTCTAGTGGTGGGTACGCCCCTCACCCTTGTGCGATGTTAACTTTGGGTTACATTCGCGTAGATGGGACCACCAAGCAGGACACAGGGCATCCATTTTTTGTACCCCCTTTCGACTCCATCTTGGTAACCAGGTCTCACTGCAATAGTACAAAATGCATCTCTCCCTTGTGCCCGCCGCAATAGCTCGGAGCACATGGCACCCTCCCTCGTCCCCACTCCAACTGGAAAACTCTGCAGCTCCATTCTCACGCTGAAGCCGGAGCTGCTTGCAACAAATAATAAATGTAACACATCCTTTTCCTCTGAGATCACTGTCCTGCATGTGAACCAACATGAGTCAAGCACATAGCTCGTCCATCTCCACAAAAGTGTCCTTGCCCTCTTACCCTCGCCAGTTGAAACTTATTGCAATTCTAACCCTGTGTCCTTGCAAGGCATTCCTTTCATGTGCCAGACTGCCAACCATGCTATGAAGCCCACCCAACAGACCCCCAACTAATTGCTGTAGTATATCGTGCCCAATACTAACAAGTACCACATACCTGAGATTCTTGTGATACTAACCCTATGGTTCAATGACAGTATTATAGTGGTCAAGGCCCATAAACCTGTGACCTGTATAACCCAAATGTTGTAGATGATATAAACTCTTGAGTGATTTCTACAATGACATGATACACTACTGAGGGTCTTTTGATCAACTATTATTTAGTGCATGCATTACTCATAATATATTTTCTTAGCTTAGATAGTGACCACCGTGTTTCACAGCGACCTGACCTTCACCCATCCGGAGCACAGATGTCTGACGTCAATCCTCCCGCCAACCAAGAAATCAACCAGGAGGAAGAGATGATGCCCACACCTAAGACACCACCCCGGCTGACCAATCCAGGTCCAACGTAGCATCATATGTTAAAGATGTCAATGTACTATATAAATGTGTTGTAACCTTGATGTGGTCAGAGCGCTCTCAGAGATCTAGATAAACGTTTCCTTGAACTCTCGCAGCCTGCTCTTTTGTGCCTTATTCCCTGTCCAGGGAGTGTCTGTTTTATTCATTTTACACATGTAAGACAGGGAGGGCACAAACATTTGGTGACCCCCTGTGATGTTTATCGGAGAGGTGCCTCGAGGCCGGCACCGAGCGGTGAGACCAGGGATGCCCCCAGCAAAACCATCGCCTCCGCGGCCGACCAGCCTGTGCGCACTATGAAGAAGGGTCAAGGGTTCCCGGTTGACGAATACCCGACTGAAAAGCTGCTCGCCGAGGCGGGCCACGGCTTGGTTGGAGTGCGAGCCTGACTGGGGTCGGACTGCGAGCGCCGACCCTCAGGTCGCCTGACTGAACATGTGAGCGCCGGTTTCAAAGGTTACGAAGGAAAGGTGAGGGGGAAATAGGGGAAACAGGTGGTAACAGGTAATAGGGAAGAGTAGGGCCTGTGTGAGTGATGATGAGGCTTTCCAGATCTGTCCTTTATATGGCCATGAGGTTTTGTAAGAAATTAAGAGAAAAAAGAGAAGTGGTATCCTTGCCCGAACGGGGTAGAAGGTGGCGCCGCATAGCATTGTCTCGTCCAGTGCAGAATAAATAAGTGAAGATACAGAGAAAATAGTAGGAGTCTCGTAAATTGAGTAGACTCGGAATAGTTATTTAGAACATTCTTTTTTTGGGTACGAAAGGATTCTTGGAAAATAGTAAGAGGGTATAAGAGGTGGGGAGTGAATGAGAAGAGTAGGCGAAACGGGAAAGGGGTGGAAAAAAGAGCAAAACGGGGAGAAAACGCGCACAGGCAGTGCATGTGCATGATAAGTGTTATATGTGTTTTTGTGTTCTGTCCATTTTTTTGTCAAGGATATCCAAGTACTGTGATTAATTTGTGGTTAAAGTGGCAAAATATGCAAAAATGAACTGTTGAATTTGAACATGCAACAACTATAAGGTTAACGTTGAAAAGTGATTGATATATTTTTATTGATACATATATGTCCATACCAATAACAAGTAACTGAGAAGACTCGTGGTATATTATCCAACTAGAAGGAAAAAAGACTAGTGAAGAAGCGATTAAGGGGAAAGGGAGGTTGAAAGGTAAGTACAGACAAAGGGAGGAAAGGAAACACATCGTCATGGGGGGGAATAACACCACTAGCACATATTTGTCAGCACCTTCCGTTATACAGTGAGAAAATACAAAAATACCACGACCAATGGTTGACAGAGATAAAAGGGGACAGTGTGAAGCCAATTTGGCCAGAAGGTGGGTCATTCGACAAAAGAGTATTGGATTTAGTATCTATACACTTGTTAGCAAGGTATAAGGGGAAACAACTACAAAATAGAAGGGAAGTACTAGACTTGTGGCAAATGTTTGAAGAAGTTACGCCTGCAGCAGAGGTAAATAAAGAAAAAAACAAACGAAACACAGAAAACGCAGGAAGAGGTAAGCGGAACGCCAAAGGGCGAGTGCACTACCACTACAGCTGAAGGCGATATAACCAAAATATATCCTTTAATGTCAAGGCCAGCAGTAGGATACAGTGAGCCCCTGTACATACCAGCATGTCCCACTCCCGCACCCACAACCGGAGTAGTTGCCACAGCACCACCACCCTATGATAAAGGTGGTTTGTATGGCCCAACAAGCGCACCCCCCGTGAATTTGGCACACTTCACTGGAGAATTAGACGGCCAGCTAGCGCATGCACAGATGGAAATAACGCGGCTAAGAGCATTGTGCGATAGTGGCCAAATGCTGCCAGGAGGAGGAGAGGTGCCATCACTATCCATAGCGGATCTAACGCCAACATTGAGCACAGCAGGGGAAGTGGCGCAAGCGATCTCAGAGCCAGCGCGATCAGTATCATCACAAGGAACACGCATACCACAAGGGCAAGAGAAAGAGTGACGGTCAGGGGAGTTCCTGTCCCACCTAAATGACAAACCCGTGAGGATTATACGCCCACCCACCTCAGAAATTGAGAGAGGAGAAGGATGTGAAGGGAACAATGAGCAAGAATCAGAAATAGAAGAGGTGTAGAGTGACTTAGACGAGTATGAAGAGGCAGCTGCCGAGACCGGGTCCCCACTGCCAAAACGCCAGTACCCAGATACACCATCGCCACCACTATGGCAGGGTAGACTAAGACAGCGAGGGGGAAATATGATGGTAAGTAAAATAAAGAAAGGTGCGGTAAGTAAGGTAGGAAAGAAACACAAGTTACACATGCCATTGATACATAAAGGAGCAGTTAGGCCACACTACATTCCATGGGCTCAAGTGGATAAAAAAAACTTGCTAAAGGTCCTCCCCCCACTATCGGGAGGGGCTTGGAAATGGATACACGCCTTTGAGAAAAACACAGCAGGAGTGCCGCTAGCGATAGAGGATGTGAAGAGCTTATTAGTGTCAGCAATTGGTGACCAAGCAGACGCAGTGTGGGAAAAGGCCGGATTCCCCCGGAGTCACGATGAGTTGTGACCGCTACGATGGATCGGCGTTCAATAACGTTCGAGCACAAGTATTGGATGCATTGAGGCGCACGTTTCCAGATATTCCAGATTTACATTTAGTGATGCAGTGTAGAATGGAGGAGAACGAGGATCCCACGCAATTCATACTGCGCGTGCAGGATTTATAGAGAAGCGAAACTGGCACGACGTAGAACCAGTCCACCACTTTGTTTTATTTTATCGTTAAAAAGGGGCTCCCGAAGGAGGTGCAGAAGGCCCTGGACAAAATAGCTGGATTAGAAGCCAAGGGCTGGCCAAAAATACAGAGTATAATTGTGCACCAGTGCAGGAGGATCAAAGAGAGAGAAAAGGAGATAGCACAAAAAAGGCTGGCAGACGAAGCAAAGCTGGTACAGAACAAATTAGTGAAGGTCACCGCTGTCAACGCCAGCGCAGCCACAGACCAAGAAAACAAGGGGGACGAAGGAGTGGGAAACAGACCAGCAACAATAGCGGCACTGTGGGCCACAGGAGGACAAGGGCAGTGGAACGGAGAAGAGCAATACGGTGGACAACAGTGGCAAGAAAGACCAGCAAGAGGAAGAGGTGGGTACCGTGGCCAGAGAGGAGGGTTTGGAGGTCTGGGAAATAGAGGATTTGGTGGTCAGGGAATGAGAGGCAGACCACAAGGGTCATGCTGGAACTGTGGGAGATGGGGACACTACTTCAGAGATTGTAGAATGCGGCCTTCAGGGTATTTCGAGGGGCAACAGCCCATGGAGAACGAACAAGGTTGGGGTACCCACACCCAGGTAGCCCCTATGGACTACCGATGGGAAGTGGGAGACAGCAAGACCAATGCTATAACAAACCCCAGGTGCAGCAAGGACAGCAACCACCACCACAACCTACGGCAAGACAAAATGCAGTGGGAAGCGCAAACAATAATTGCTATGCAACATCTGCCAACGGTGCGCCCGCACCATACCGTGGCGTGACGGTGATTGGAGACAATGTCTTTTCAGTGCCAGGGCAAGAAAGACATTCAGATGAGGACAGCCCACAGAGAACACTTGCGTGTCCAGTCCTATACACCACCCTATGTGCAGAGGAGGAACCACTAGTGGGGGCAGAGATAGGAAATAAGCAGTTTATCTTTATGGTAGACTCAGGAGCGGAGAAATCATGTCGTATGGAAGGGTGGTTTCTGCTCTCTGGCAGGAATTTAGAGATGCAGGGGTTCTCTGGGGCTATTTTAAAGGTTCCTTAGACTAAAGATCTTGATATAACAGTGTGGGGAAAAACCATGCGCGCACCCTTACTGTATTACAAAGACGTGCCAATCAATTTGCTGGGGAGAGATTTGTTAAGCGAATTAAATATAACCATCTCTTTTACAGAACGAGGAATAGTGTGTTCAACACCAGGAGTATGCCCAGCATATGTTGATGATCAGCACAGTAATGAATGAAGTTGTGTTGCGAGGAATACCCATTGATATAAGCATGTTTATTTATGGCATCAAGGTATTAGCACGAGCGGTGCCAGAGATAACGAGAAAAGAATGGAGAACACCATCAGATTTCAGATTCCGCCAAATTGCACACCCAGACATCGTGCCAGGCACGATAATGTCCATAGACATTGAGGCAGTTCAAGTATCCAGCAGACGTATTGTGGTCATAGGACTGGACGCGCATGGGTGCAAGTGGAGAACTGTGCTATGCATAGACCCAAACATAATGCTACGAGATATAACAGGCGAGGAATTATTCACTGATGGTGAGAATGATGGAGAAATATTAATGGAAATAAGCATACCATGTGATATTATGATCCAGTACAGAGAGGTACATAACCCACTGATGGCTAGCATTAAGGCCCCACTGACTATATTTGAGGAAGATATGGCAAAAGTAGCACCTGAAATTTGGACCACAGGACCCCACGATGTAGGGCTACTGCATGAGGTGACACCAATAAAAATAAAACTCAAGCCAGGTGCAATACTGCCGAGGGTGAAACAATATCCTATATCAAGAGCAGCGGAGGAGGGCATTAGGGAGACCACAAGGCATCATAGTGCCATCAAACTCCCCATGTAATACAGCGATTTTCCCAATCAAAAAAGCAAAAGGGGGGTTTTGGAGGATGATCCAGGATCTCCGCCCACTCAATGACGTAATTCAAAAAGAGTTCCCATTAGTGCCTAACCCGGCATCAATATTGTGCAGTGTGCCAAAAGAATCAACATGTTTTACTGTAATTGACTTGAAGAATTCTTTCTTCTCCATATCACTTGACCCAGGATCCCAGTACCTGACCTCATTCACATTAGGAAACAACAGGTATGAACATCGCAGACTCCCGCAAGGGTATTGTGAAAGCCCCAGCATTTTTAACAGGGTGTTACGGGAAGACATTGGAAACATAGATGTAGAGAGCACCATCATTCAGTATGTAGACGATTTACTCGTCTGTAGCCATACAGAAGAAAAGTGCCGAGAAGACTTGATAGCACTACTGAATGTGCTAGCTATCAAGGGATACAAGGTAAACAAAGGGAAATTGGAATACTGTCTCGCCGAGGTTGTATACCTCAGACAGCTAATGTCAAAAGATGGGAAGCAAATACTGCCAGACAGAGCTATACGCAACATAATAATCCCAAAAACTGTGAAAGACATGCAAAAGTTTCTTGGCATTTGTAACTATTGCCGAGCATGGATCCTTGATTACGCGGCATACACAGGCCCTTACTACAAGCATTAAAAGAGGCACAGAAAAATAGAGCAGCAATAAAATGGACGCAGGAAATGCTAACACAGTATTTGAAATTAAAAGACCTCATTGCTGACGCCCCAGTCCTCACAAACCCAGATTATGAGAGGGAATTTTTCTTGTTTTCACACTGCAATGGGACACTGATGACAGCAGTACTGACACAGAAAACATCACTAGGTCACAAACCAGTGGCTTACTACAGTGGGACACTAGATCCAGTAATGCAAGGACATTTTGCACGCGAACAGGCTCTCACAGCTGCGGCCTTCGCGATTGAAAAGAGCGCCACCATTGTCATGGGATGTTCGGTAACGCTATATGCGGAGCATTCCCTGTTCGCCATCCTTGAGCGATCAAAATCAACACTAACGACACAAAGAGCAACAGCATATGAAGTAATAATTTCAAGCCCCAACATACATGTTGTGAGGTGCAAAACAGTAAACCCAGCAACATTTATTACAGAGCCATGCACGACAGAGGACATACAGGAACACGATTGTGCCACATATGAGGGGGAAGGTGATGACATCCAGAAAGCAAGCGAAAATGCCCTACAGGAGGGAGAAATATATTTCATGGATGGGTCAGCATCAATAAACCCCGAAACAGGGGAAAAACACGTCGGAATGGCGGTAGTGCGCATGGAGGAAGATGAATATGAGACGATTGTGCAAAAGCGCCTCCCATCCCATTATTCAGCATAGGCAGCCGAACTAACTGCCCTGATTGAAGCACTGCACACAGCCAAGGGCTGTGCGGTGACAATATATTCAGACTCAGCTTATGCAACTACCACAGTGCACTCAGGGTTGTCACAGTGGCATAGAAGGGGATTCAGGAGGGCAGGCGGTTCTCCAGTACAGCATGCAACATTGTTAAATGAGCTAATAGATGCATTAGCAGTACCATCGGTAGTGGCAGTAGTAAAATGCCAAGCCCATACCAACAACACAGATGCAATCTCATTGGGAAACGCGGCAGCCGACGTGGCAGCGAAGGAGGCCTCATATTTCAATGTGACACCAACACTCGAATGCATTGTAAAAGAAACCATCACAGATCCACAAGAAGAAGCATACAATAATACCCCAATAGCGCAGATAATAGAGTTACAAAGACGAGCGCTCCAAGAGGAGCAAGAACTGTGGAGCAAACGGGGATGTAAACAATCAGCCACAGATCTCATTTGGAGACAGGAGACAACAGGAAAGGTTGTAAGGACCATAGAGTTACTAGAAATAGCATTCCAACAGCTGCATTTCCCCGGCCATGTGTTAAAGCAACACATTGCCACAGACATCCAAGAACACTGGTTTGTCCCCAATTTGGAAAAGCACCTATCGAAATTCATTGTAGAATGCACAACATGCCAAACATATAATTCAGGAATGACATAAAGAACACTGCGCGGTACCCTGCCCCGACCAACAGGACCATTTAGAGAGCTCCACATAGACTATGCTGATATGAGAGAGTGGTGTAATGGAGCAAGATATTTGATTGTGGTGGTGTGACCCTTTTCAAGATGGTTAGAAGCGGGCCCATGTCCCCACCCAGACGCAAAATGTGCGGCCAAGTTCCTCGTGCGGGAGGTGTTTTCACGATGGGGAATATGCGATGTGATTAGATCAGACAACGGTACGCACTTTGTGAATGACCTCATTAAGGAAGTGACATCACTCTTGGGGGTAAAACACAAATTATGCTCAATTTATCATCCAATGGCGAATGGAGTGGTAGAAAAGATCAACGGATTATTAAAGAGTAAGTTATCTAAGCTGTGTAACACATTAAAGAAAAACTGGGTGTATTGCTTGCCCCTAGCACTGTTCCAACTCAGAACGCAACCATGTAAAGACCACCACCTAAGCCCCCACAAAATTGTGACTGGAAGGCGAATACACACGGCAGTATCCCCAATTAGAAGAGCATCAGATGTGCACAGGGCTGCCACAGTGCTGGGGGAAGAGTTCAAGGAATACCTAACCCAGTTAACACGCGCAGTACACAGCATAGTGCGATAAATAGCACCGCCTTTTACTGAAAATTTGGCGACTGATACTACCACACCGGCCACAGGCAGTTCAAGCAGGCCACTGATGCCAGGAGCACATGTGTACGTCCGCAGCTTTGTGAGAAGGTGGAATTCACCCAGGTTTCATGGCCCTTATGAGGTCATCTATAGTACACCCACCACGGTGAAGGTAAAGAGATTGAAGTATTGGGTGCACTTATCAAATGTGAGGAGGGAACACAATAGTACAATCCCCCAGGAGGAGCAAGATGGTGCCACTAGCACCACAAATGAGGTGGAAAAAGGGTGACAAAATTGTCAGTAAAGAGAATATGCAGAGATAACATTTATGATATGCATTTTGTTCTGCACAACTTATCTCCTCCTTCCTTCTTTTCTATGTTTTCCTCCTCTCCTCTTTAATTGATCGAAATATTCTCCCTCTCTATCTCCCACATTCGTTCCGATTATTGCTCCACACTTTTTCCATCACTATTTTACTACCATCTTCTCTATAGCAAATGTACATGTGCAATTGTGTAAAAGAACAAACATGACTAAAAATGATGATTAAACATGAAGTTGAACAAAGAGTGTAAATACATGTATATATTGTGGTGGCTTAACAAATTTATATCGCCCCTCCAGGTGAAAAATGGCCCAACGACCTACAATCGTGGAGAACAAATTAATGCTAGATAGTGATAGGGTCGCCATTAGGGCTAAAAGGTTCAGTAACGGTGAATGTGTTTTGAAATGTGCTGCAATTTTGATGTCAGTAATGTTGTTTTTCGCAGCTTGGTATTATATCATTTCATCTTTTGTTAATGACATGCAAAGGGGAGGAAGCAGGGCTAACATGAGACGAGAAGGATCGCAAATGATATGGACTGGGGTAAAGACTATATGGAAAGAGTCACATGAGATTAATGTCAACAAAACAGATGTGATGCAACCCTCAGAATACATCACTGTAGGATCAACAAATGTGCCAGTGTTACGTTTCAATGTAAATATGAGTAATGCTTATGGATATAACGAATATGATGGAGATTATTATTGGTCAAATGATTTAACTAACACTAGTATTAATGCACAGACAACCATACACCCTACCTCACACAACATTGCTGCTACTGATGACGATAAACATGCCATATTGAATAGTAATGATACAACATGGGCTGGAATGTTTCCAATATATTACAAAAGGGTGAAAAACAATAACATGGAAGGGAGGAGGAGGAGAAAAAGGGGGGCAGGAGGGAAAAGATACGACATCGAAGACGAAATAGAAGATCCCCGCCACCCTGATTAATCAAATAAATGGTATTCCGACATGAGTGCCACGGTGAAGCAAGCAACAAATGAAAGCTGCTACATCTGTTCACTCATTCCGCACGCATCAGGAACACCGAAAATGTTAGTACCGCAGGAAGTGCCCTTGTCGGAAGCCCAATGTTTAATTCATCTGGTTTTATGCAGAATAAGGAGCACGTTCCAAGCGCACACCGTCACATTGAAAAAACTGGAGAATGAGAAAACGTGCACAAGCAGACGCCAAGGAGTAATTTGCCTCAAGGAACCATTTCTTGTCATCAAATGGACGTGATATGCAGAAAACAAGTGGCACGAAGAAACAATTGAATGCAAAGCAGAAGCACTTCGAGGCCTATCAAATGACACTTTCCAATGGATAAAAGAGGTATGTGACCCCATCTGGTCGCAACATGTCACAAATCTAACGTGGGTCACAGCATTAGAAAAACCTATCAAAATACAATAAGAAGTGCCACATGAACTGTGTTTCCACGGGGAAGGGAAAGTGAACATGGGGGAGACAGGAGATGTAACAAAACGGTAATAATACCCGACATGAAGAAAGGCACAGCTGCACTAATGGATATGTTTTGGGTTTGCGGCAAACAAGCTTACCTGCACCTCACCGCATCGTGGAAAGGAACTTGTGTTCTAGTCACACTCTACGCAGCCCTGATGGTAATACCAGAAAGCCACATCCAAGGGGCAGCAGAGCAATTTGCTGGCATATCGGCAGCAGAGTAATCGGCTGAACCATCGACAGCGCCCCAACTAATAAGAACAGACGCTCCAGCATATGAACTATTGTCAGAATATGAACTAAAGAAAAGATTGACACGAAGTAAAAGATCCACCAATTACATCTCATCTGAATCATCGAAACTCCTTGCTGAGATCCCACAGAAATACAAGCTGTTTTCATCAGCACAGACATTTTTCACCTCACTTCTTGTCCCGGGACTGCAAGCACGAGCGAACACCAAATGGCTGGGAGCTCATTCAACTGGCTAACGACACTGAAGAGGGGTTCAACGTGATAAAAATAGAGCTCCGAGCGCTGTGCCTAATGACAATGCAAGGCAGATATGTCCTAGATCTCCTCACAGCGATGGACGGCGATGTTTGCCAAAAAATAGGGGGTGCGTGTTTCACATTTGAGCCAACTGAAGATGCTGATAACGGGTCACTCTCACATGTGATAGCAGCAGTAAACAATCTAGGAGAGAGAATGAGAGCGGAAGGAGGAGCAGAAGAAAGCACATGGTTCGACAATTTGTTCAGCTGGATACCATCATGGGTAAATGTGGCAATGAAAATACGGATCCCCATCATCGTCTTTGTACTCCTGTTCTTTCGTGTGTGCCAACTGGGACTACGGTGTTGTGAGAAAAGCATGCCAACCTCAGCTATGATGATGGTAACAATGGGCCTACCGACAACGGTAGCTACCATGATAGATGCACAAATGCAAACAGGGGAATACACTACACCACAATACAGGATGACAGCAATTTACAGGTAATATGGGGATATAGTTGATAATTTGCATCATACAACGATAAAAGAACCAAGGGAGCTGCAATGGTACCAAGAAGTATGGGTGGATCTAGATGGGGATGGAGGTATTTACTTAATTTGTACACCAGATGAATATGCCAGAAGAGGAAGTAGCCTAAAAAGTGTATGCCGAGCATGGATGCCCATAAAAGGCACCCCCGCGTGGGACGAGGCTGTGGCAGAGGCTGAGTACTACCGAAGGGAGAATGAAAAGAATAAAAAGTAGAAGTATTCGTTACTTTAGATGTAACGAAAGGGGGGAATGTGTGGGAGCGAGGGGCCAATGGGCCCCTCTCTTCCATCACTTCTCAGTACAAAACTCGGACAAATTGCCTCTAGTGGTGGGTCCGCCCCCCGCCCTTATGCAATGTTAACTTTGGGTTACATTCGCATAGATAGGACCACCAAGCAGGACACAGGGCATCCATTTTTTGTACCCCCTTTTGACTCCATCTTGGTAACCAGGTCTCACTGCGATAGTACAAAATGCATCTCTCCCTTGTGCCCGCCGCAGTAGCTCGGAGAACATGGCCCCCACCCTCGTCCCAACTGCAACTGGAAAACTCTGCAGCTCCATTCACACGCTTAAACCGGAGCTGCTTGCAACAAATAATAAATGTAACGCATCCCTTTTCCTCTGAGATCACTGTCCTGCATGTGAACCAACATGAGCCAAGCACATAGCTCGTCCATCGCCACAAAAGTGTCCTTGCACTCTTACCCTTGCCAGTTGAAACGTATTGCCATTCTAACCCTGTGTCCTTGCAAGGCAATCCTTTCATGTGCCAGACTGCCAACCATGCTATTAAGCCCACCCAACAGACCCCCAACTAACATTAGACCCCTGCTGCAGTATATTGTGCCCAATACAAACAAGTGCCACATACCTGAGATTCTTGTGATACTAACCCTATGGTTCAATGACAGTATTATAATGGTCAAGGCCCACCTGTGACCTGTATAACCCAAATGTTGTAGATGATATAAACTCTTGAGTGATTTGTACAATGACATGATACACTACTGAGGGTCTTTTGATCAACTATTATTTAGTGCATGCATTACTCAGAATGTATTTTCTTAGCTTAGATAGTGACCACCGTGTTTCACAGTGACCTGACCTTCACCCATCCGGAGCACAGATGTCTGACGTCAATCCTCCCGCCAACCAAGCAACCAACCCTGAGGAAGAGATGATGCTCACACCTAAGACACCACCCCGGCTGACCAATCCAGGTCCAACGTAGCATCATATGTTAAAGATGTCAATGTACTATATAAATGTGTTGTAACCTTGATGTGGTCAGAGCGCTCTCAGAGATCTAGATAAACATTTCCTTGAACTCTCGCAGCCTGCTCTTTTGTGCCTTATTCCCTGTCCAGGGAGTGTCTGTTTTATTCATTTTACACGTGCAAGACAGGGAGGGCACAAACACATGCTTTACTGTAATGTTATTACGTGTCTACAGTGGTCTACATTGTGCAGCCAGTTGGACATGTTTTCATTGTGGCATGCATTTTAAATAGCAAAGCATTGATGTTCCTGTGCACTGTTGGTGACTTGCATGTATTGGATTGGTGTTACCCTACAAAACAATAGCAAACACTGTGGCTTTTTAGCCAATTTTACTCCGAAAATGTGCTGCATATTGCATTAAAACACATATTTATATCTTTCTCCTAGTGCAGTGTGTGGCATACCCCTTCAGCAGCATGTGTGCGAGTAATGCGCAAGCATGGTAATCTAGGCCGCCGAAAGTGTGGCATGACCTGTGATTTGTTGCCGAGTTGGGGGGTGGCCCCCTCAGCATGGCTCGCAGTGGGGCCCCCAGATCTTGTGTTATGCCACTGACTCCAGAGGCTCAAGATCAGGCACTTGCAGAAAGGGCTGCAATACCACAAGCTGGTCCCTCTAGATGTCGAAGCACGGACGGAACTGTTGTGAAGGCTCCACAACATGTTGGCCTGGAAAGGACACTGCATTTTCCGGGATGCCCCAGACGTAGTTATGGAATCGGACATGAACAGATCAGGTTGGGGTGCAGAACCATATCAATCTGCTGCAGAGCAGGCAGAAGGCATAACACCAATACCAGGTCCATAGCAATCAACTGCTGAGCAGAGAGGGCACCTGATCCCATTATTAAAGTTCAATTTGACAAGCAGGCATGAGGGTAATCTATTCGATATAAGTGGAGCATTTTGGGTTCCAGTATGTGATTGAAAATATTACTCAGATAGAGCAGGGGTGTGAAATAAGTCTACCATGTATGCAGAAAGCACGAGCAGAGTGCCTTTGCCCCCGACTTCCTTGTTGTGCAACAAGAGTATTCAGACCCATCAGGAATTGATTCTAACTTTCAAAATTAACTACATGAATACATAAACGTATGTATGCAGTGAAGGGTACCCGAGCAGAGTGCCTATTCCCCGAACTTCCTTGCTGTGAAAGCTGCAATGCGAAGTCAGGTGATGCAGCCATTTTTCCCATGAGGGTTAAGCTATATTTTTAAATTAGGAGCCAGTGCACGTACCCAGGGTGCATAGTACCCTTTTATGAAAATAAATGTTTAAATAGACAAAAAGCAGTTTAAAAAATAATAATAATAAATTCACTCGCAGAACCGAGGCTCAAACTGACTCAAACCTTCAATGTGAAGCAGCATCTTTTTTCCCAGACAGGAACATTGCCCTTATACTATTAGCTAACCTCCATCTGGAAGCAGAATTATAAAATATAAAGAGCCTCTGCACTGTGGTACCGTCTGACAAAATGAGCTAAGCATTTATCAATAAAGCAGGAATTACCGTTGCGTAAAGAGAAAGCCTGCTTTAAGTGAGGAACAAAGCACCAAGTGCGTTGGGGTAATGGCCAATGAACAAACAGGGTGTTTGTGTGAGTCTCTCACTCCCTGAATGGGCTAATAAAACTACTTATTCATGGCCCCATAATGTTTCAATGTTATTAAATCTCGGAAGCTGAAACGGAATGCTGCAATCTTCAGAGCAGTCGGTAAAGAATGTCCTCACACACTCATGTGTAATCATATAGCTGCAAATTACACACAGGTATGTGGTTCCGGCGAAAATTGAGGCCTGCTCAAGTCTGACACCTCCGGCACAAGCTTGGTATTGCTCTCTGTTATTCTTAATACAGTGCCTATTTAAATTTGCATCCCTGTGCTCTTATAAATGCTGTTGCTGCATTTATTCATCCAACAATGAGTGAACATGACTATTCTTCCCCTTCAATGGAACTATCCTCCATTAATTTGGGAATGGAAAAAATATTGAATGTACTATCCACTATTCAATCTTCAATTTCTAAGCTAAACTCCAGGTCCTTGGCAATACAAGATGATATCAGGGTGTTTAAAAATGAAATAAAAATTATGAATGGAAGATTAAATGAAACAAAAGAGTGCATTTCCACTGCCGAGGATAGATTGGAGGGCTTAGAACATATGCAGCACAAGTTCATTCAAATGGAATCAGAAATCACCAACCAAGAAGACAGGAACAGAAGAGATAACATTAGAATGTATGGAATTCCTGACAATTCTGAACTTAATGACCCTAATAAGTTCCCATGTCAGTGGATACATGAATAAAAAAAAATCTCTTTCACTCCAGCTCTGGAATTCCAAAGAGCACACAGAATCAGGCTTCGATTTAATAAGAATGCTTCTTATAGGCCTTTCATCACCTGTCTCCTACACCATCAGCAAGCACGTTTAATTCTTCAGACCACTAAGAAGCTTTCTCCTCTAACCTTTCAGGGCAGTATAATTTACTTTTCTCCAGACTTTTCAAAATCAACTCAAGATAAAAGAAAAAGGTTCCCTGAACTGAGACCTGCAATAAAGACATTGGATATTAAATACAGGCTCCTGGAGCCTGCTAGGATGATCATTACCACCCCACATTGCATCACCAAAGAATACTCTTATCCTCAGAAACCTTTTGCCTTGATCAAATCACTTGAATCTTTGCAGAAGGATACCTCACCTCCTTCGTCTATTTCTTCATCGTCAAGCTCCAATATACTCTAGCCTATACATGCGTCCAGCTCTACTAACCACTATAAACTCAGGAATATTAAATCCCATCATTCCAGAAGTAGATTAGACTGTAAACTGTCAGATTTCACGATTCCTCTGATAAACTCAGAGATAAATCCATGTCACCCCTTAAACAAATGGACAATGATTTAGCAACCTCATAAAGTTAACTTATATTTTTGCTTAATATATTCTTTTCAATATGGTTATTTGCCTACCTGGTCATAAGGCCTTTATATACCTTAACTGTTTTTTTATGGCTCGTTCAGTCATTTCTGAGCTCGCTTATACTGCCTTGATCTAGCTTCTGGCTACCACAATGATATTTGTATCTAGTGCATTCTATCTTTTTCTCTCTATTCTACTCATTCATAATCGTTCTTCTCTTTGATACTTTTCTACTGCTTTACCTTCTTCCCTTTTTTTCCTTAAATGTACCTTCCCTCTATGTGTTTCCCCTTACCAAGTTGCAATATTTTGTGTTATGTGTAAATGTTCCTATTGCATTGCTTCACAATATTTATCAAGCTATCAGTTTTTACTCTCACAAACAACCACATTGGTTACTTATGGTTTTGAATATTTATGGTGCAACATTTCAATTGTAATAGTACTAACATGAGCATTACAATCATATCTTGGAATGTTGAAGGTCTAAATCATCCCATTAAGAGGCAAAGCATTTTGAGTAATTTAGGCAAGAGTAAGACTGATATTGCTTGTATTCAGGAAACGCATTTTGGGGTCGATTCATGGAACAAACGTGCGCCGAAAATCCATGCGCAAGCAGGCGCAAGGTAGCGCAAGCGCGAGAAATGCAGTTCACGCGCACGTGTGCGATTCAAGGAAGACGCTGCGCGTGTTTCCCGCTGTCCGTGCGCCCAATCCAGCCATGGCGCACGCAGGCATATACGGCGTGCACACAACCAAAGTGGGCGGAACAGTGGGCGTAACACGCGGAATGGGGAATAACGCGTGAAAAAGAAGGCGTAACTGAGGAAGTACTGCAGGGAACTACACGGAACGCCCACACGCACGCGAACAACCGGTATTCATGGATCCAAATACGGGAAACCCGCGCACGGCAAAAGACGCACACAGGCGTCAATGCGTCCGCCACACGAAGGCAGGCGGAAGCGTCCCCGCGCACAATATAAAAGTGCACGCAAACAACAAACACGTATATACAGATACGATGAATGCCCGATTTGGCGGTGCCCTGATCGTGGAACACCGCAGGAGGAGGAGAATAGCCAGGGCATGCATTTTCGCACCACAGGCAACCCTTTTTGGGATGCCTGACGACCAGGTCTATGGCAGGTATAGGTTTCCACCCCACATCATCCTAGACCTGGTCAGGGAGTGGGAAGATGACCTTACATCCCCCACCCTTTGCTCCCAAGCATTGAGCCCCTTGGAGAAGCTGCTCAATGTCCTGCTTTTTTTGGCCACTGGGTCATTTCAGCAGACTACTGCCATAGTGGGGGGGGGTCTCACAGGCCATGCAGTCACGCCGCATACACCAGGTACTGGCAATCATGACAGCGCGCCCCTCCGTCCGCAGGCACATATACATGCCCAGAACACCCGCAGAAAGGCAGGCCGTTGTCCTGGATTTTTTCAGGGTGGCACACTTCCCCAAAGTGCTCGGTGCCATAGATTGCACCCATGTGGCCCTACGTCCACCTAGGGCCACTGAGCACATCTACTGAAACCGCAAGCACTGGCATTCCATCAATGTACAGGTGGTATGCGATGCAAAGGGAATCATCACCTCTGTCTATGCAAACTACCCTGGCTCCACCCATGACAGTTTCATATACAGAATGTCCGCCCTGAGCCGGGCCCTGGAAGCTGGGCAGCATGGCGACACATGGCTCCTAGGTGAGTACAAATGCCCTTGCACATGCATGCATGTCACACACACACACACACAAATAAACAAACCACAATAATCACAACCATTTACACCTCCCCAGGGGACAGTGCCTACCCTCTGAGCAACCACATGATGACGCCACTCCGGAACCCCACCACACCACCCCAGGTAAGATACAACGCTGCCCATATTGCAACCAGGGCCATAGTGGAGCGCACATTCGGAGTGCTCAAGTCATGTTTCCGCTCCCTTGACTGCTCTGGCGGGCAGCTACTCTATGCACCACCAGTAGTGTGCAGGATCATTGTGGCAGCATGTGTCCTGCACATTGTTGCAACACGGCAGGGCGTCCTGGTGGACATGGTGGTGCCCCCACATCCCCAACCACAGGCACAGGCGCTGCCCATGGGAGGGGACAGGGCACGTGGCGAGGAAGCCCGGACCCAGCTTGTGGCCACATTTTTCACCTAAACTCCCACCCCTGCGGAGTGCACACAGGCCTGGCACATACCAGGTGACAATCGATGATGACAAAGAGACAGTCAACTGTCACTGCCCTACCACCATGAGATAGTTGCCATGGAAGTGCCACATCGTCTGCATCCCTAGCTACTTAAACACAAGCTCTCCTGTGTGACCAAAAGGCATACATATGACATGACATGATATGGCCTATACACAAGTATTTCAAGGTGCGATGAGGCAGGGAGGGGGGAACAAGGGAAGACAGACAACGGTACTACTAGGCCAGGTGTCATTTAGATTGTGCAAGTGCAGGGGTAGGGGGAAGGGAAAAGTGCAAGGGGAGGGGGAGGGGGAGAGTGCAGTACAGGGGAAGTAGACCAAAAAACAAATACATAGGCCAGCTGGTGGCAACTGCAAAGGTAAGTGCAGACAAGTGCTCGGAAGGGGGGGCTGTAGGGATAGAGAGACAGTACCGCAGTGCAGGGGTTGCCAGGGAGGCAGTGCAAGTGGAGAGTGGCTGGGCCAGGGACCGAGGTTGGTGAGATTGGCCCAGTTGCAGATCCAGTGCAGTTCCAGTGAAGAATTTTGCAAGGGAGAGGCAGAGAGAAAGCAGAAGCAAAGAGGAAGGTCTTGAGGTGATTCCCGAACCGGACATGGTTCCCCTCAAGTTCCAGTGAGGCAGGAAGGCTGTTCCAGAGGGAGGGCCCTGCCGCAGAGAGAGATCTACCCCCAGCTAGTTGCTCTGAGAAGCGGATGACCCTGACATGCAAGGTGTGCATCACACACACCTGCAAAACAGGCAATGGCCATCACTGTTATGTCACTCAAACCCTCCCAAACCACAACATAACATGGCAAGCAATACCCATACACCAACACAGTAACAATAAGGTACACATTGCCATGTCCAAAATGCACAGTGGCATCAGACAATGATGCCTGACCTGGAATCAGATGAAATGACAGACCAACAACCTCCCACCCAAAATAAGTCATTTCCAAATGCATTACAAGAGTTGAAGACGTAACATAACAATGAATGCCTGTCTACATGCAAATTGTGCATTGCAAAATCAACACTGCAGCTTCTGTGTGCTGTGCCCTACTCCTGAAACACACTGCTCAGCGCACAGCACAGTGAACAGCCATTGTGTGTGATGCACACCCTGAGCATCACATCTAAGCGACAGACCACATCAAAAAGCAAATTAGGCATGTACAGGATCCATAATTGGTCACAGAAAATGTGCTGCAGGGACACAGTGGGCACCAGAAGGCAAACAGTGTACACGTGGATATGCAAGGGTGGGAGTACATGTAGTGCATCAGAGTTCAAGTGTGTGGGCCAGCAAGGACATGCACTCAACATATGCATGTGCAATCAAGTGACCATCAGTGTTCTCTGCACATCACATGTGAACATTCACCATGTGTACACCCCAGCATGTCAAACCATAACTATCCCCTCGCACCTGAAAGGTAAACACAACACATGAACAGGCATTGATCAGCAGAGCACAACATGTACATAGTATACTGTGATGCTGGAAATGCATCAGAGGGACAGGGCCTCTGAATCCTTGTCCTTTACTGCTTTTTATCGTGTGTTCTGTCGTGTTTTCTGCCCAGGAGTCCATGTGGGACTCCTGGCAGTGCAGCTCTCTCTTTTGGTTTGGTGAACAGACCCATGGGATACCCTTATGGCACCCATGGGTAGGGGTACAACCCTGTGCCCCTAGTGTTTTTTTTTGGGCACCTGTGGGTGGCCCACAGAGCAGGGTATGGGCTGGTGGCAGCTCCATGCTGAATTTGACAGGTGCTCTGGGTGTCCTCCATTTTGGGATACCCAGGCCCTGCCATTGGGATCAGTTGATTCCTGATAGGAAACAAGATGGCCCCTCTGGCCTCTTGCTTTCTTTTGCCTGTTATCTTGTTTTCCCAAAGTCCTGGGAAGCCCTGACTCTGTCCTTTCCCCCTGACTGGCTGTTAGGTGGAAGTTCCATATATGGTGTTGTTGTGAAGGCCCAGCTAGACTACTGGAGCCTTCCCAGTGACTGTATGTTGTGGGTACCTCCTGTGGGTGGGACCTGGGTGAATGGAGTGTGTGACCAATATACACTCCTTGTTGTGGTTGTCTGGTTTCTGGCATGAGAGACAAAGACTGAGACAGCCCTGCCCAAAACTGGCCTGAATGCAGTGTGTAGTATTGAATGGCTGGGTACTTGTCCCAATCCACATTCCTTGTTGTGAGTGTCTGAAAGGGAGGAGTGTGGCCTGAATGCACTGTGTGCCTGATTGGCTGACTGACTGCATGAATGCCCTTCTGTATGATTGGCTGCTGAGTGTGTGCCAGCAGTGTGGATGAGAGACAGAATAGTATATCTGGGGACCTCTCACCACTGGTAATTGTTCAGAAGCGTTCAGAAGCTGAGTCTCCACTCTAAGAGTAACTGGAACTGCTGATCCTTGATGTCCAGCTGGAAGAAGAAGACTTGCTGTAACACTTGCTTCGACCGATCTGAAATCTGCCGAATTCGTCGAGGACTGACCCGAGAGAGGACCTGGTAAGGCGCCCTCTTCCCGTGCTCCGAGGGATCATCGAGCACCGCTACATCTTCGCCGAAGCCCCCTCGAAGTCAGACCCTCGAAAGGCTGCCGACCCGAGACGGGACCGCCGAGGAGATCGAAGTGAAGCACCCGGCATCGCCGCCGTCAAAGTCCATTGCCGTCGACCAGGGTTCGCAGGTCTGTGTAACCGCTGGAGGCCCGTCGAAGCTGTGTTGCCCAGCCGTGGGAACCACTTGAGGCCGTGCCGCCGACGACTGGAGCTGTCCGCTCCTTGCTTAAGAACATTTGAATCGAAGGACTCCCTCGTCCGCACCGTCGACCGCTTTATCCTGCCGGAGAAAGTCGAGGACGACCAACGCGCCGAGGAGAAACCTGCCGGTGGGTTTCCCGCCACCCGAAGACCACAAAGACTCGAACGACTCAACGCCCTTGCTGGGCCCCCGTCTCCACAATCTTTGCGGTCCAGAACAATTGTCGTCGAGGTGCCCCGCACGCCTCTGCCTTGCAGGACCCCAACGCTCTGTCGTCGACGAGCACTGCTTGGATCGAAGCTGCCGCCTCATCGATGCCGTTCTACCCTGTTTGTTGTCGGACGTTCGACGCCCCGTGTCTCCCGCTTGAAAGGGAAGGCATTCAAGAAGGGCCGTCGATTCCCCGACGCCGAACGCCGAGTTCCTCGACGGACGGTCAACGCCCCGTGTCTCCCGCTTGAAAGGGAAGGCATTCAAGAAGGGCAGTAGATTCCCTGCCGCCGAACGCCGACTTCCTCGACGCTTCTCGACGCCTCTCGACGATCCGTGACTCCCACTTGAAAGGGGGTCGCTCAAGAAGGATCTGTCGACGCCTCTTCGAAGAACTCGACTCCACCAGGTACATTGGGGGGGTAAAAACATTATAGGAGGGAATAAGACTTGCAGAACAATATATGGACTGGGCTTGTGCTATATCTTTATTTTACAGGTTGCCCAGGTGGGGGGATCTCCACACAGAACTGTGTCTAGTGGTAGGGGCCAGTATTCTGCCTATTGCTCAACCATCTTATTTTCTCTCCTCTCTCTATTGCTGGTTTCACTCTATTGATCTGTGTGACATTGTTACAGTATTGTTGATGCACTTTAATGAGATCTAATACAAAGGGTGGTACCACTTTAGAATTGTATATATTTGCCATTGTTGAATTTCCTAAGTACAAAGTGAGTTATTATGATAAGTGTACATAACCTTGAATATTGATTATATAAAGACTGTGTTCTAACCAATACAGTGTGTGGACATTCCTTTGTGGGGGCTTGGGGACTACACTGTACTTAAGAACCAGCCTGCATCACCTCCTGAGAAGCTAGGCCTTGATTGCTCGACCATAGCTACCGAATAGAGAATCTAGGCTGGGGTCCTCTGTGCCTCCCCTCTACCATATAGAGAGCAGAAGTACAGACCACCCCGACCAGTCTTTACACTGGTGGCAGCGGTGGGATGCTTATGGTTTTAAGAATCAGTGTATAACCGTGCCACTTACAAAATATATGCACTTTATTAAATTAAGGTTTAGTTGTGTACAAGATAACTGCATTACAAACAATGGAGTCTATTGCAAATGGCAAATTGACTCGGATGAGCTTGGAGACTCTCCAGAGTGCTTGTGAAGCCAGGGAGTTAGACTTTGTGGATAAGTCTAGGGCTGAGCTGATAGCTGCCCTGGTGGACTACCAGACTGATGGTGAAACTCTTGATGAGGGGGGGAATGCAACCAATGAGGACTCTGCCCCTGGGGTTTCTGCTGAATCTGTTTCTGGGAATGCTGCCATTCCTGCTGCCTCTGTTCCAAACCCCAGCAATTCCTTGGAGCTTGAGTTATTAAGGATGAAATTGGCCTTTGAATACCGCAAGTTGGAAATAGATGCTGAACTTAAGAAAGAGGAGTTGGCTCAACAAGTGGAGCTCAAGAATAGGGATCTTGAACTCAGAAATAAGGACCTTGAACTCAAGAACCAGGACACTGAATGTCAGAGAATCCAGCTAGAGATAGCTAGAGTGGAGACTTCAGCTAAAACCAGTGAGAGTGTCAGGTCCCCAGCCACCAAGTTTATGAAAGATTTGGTTGGTGTATTTGTGGAGGGTTCAGATATCCTCCAATGGATTGAAGCGTTTGAAATGGCTTGTGCGATTCATGATGTTGATAAAAGAGATTGGGCTAAGTGTTTGTTAAGCAGAGTGCCTCAAACTGGATATGACTGTATTCTGAAGCTGAGTGTGGAAGAAAGGGGTCAGTATGAGTGTATGCAGTCTGCTTTGATTGCCAAGTTTGGCAAGACACCTACCCAATACCTTAAAAGGTTCAGGGATTTTAAGAAAAGAGAGAATGTGCCTCTTGGGTTGACTGGGTGAGTGCTGCGCACATGAACATTATGGGGTGGATTGATGGATACAAGGTTAAGACTTTTGTTGAATTGTCCCACCTCTTGTTTTTTGAGCATTTTTCTGAAGCCTGTTCACCAGAGCTGCGTCAGTATGTGGCTGACCAGAACATTTTGGACCCCTTTAATCTGGCTAGGTTGGCTGACAAGTGGGTCTCCCACCGGGTGTCCCCTAAGGACTCCAGTGGGAAGGACAAGTCAAAGAAAAGGGGGCCTCTCAGAAAGCTGAGGAGTCCCACAAGCAGTCACAGTCGGGTAAACCTAAACCTTCCTCTCCTAAGACCCAAAAATCTAGTGGGGACAATTCATCTGTGTGTGGGAATAAGAGTAGTGGTCCACCTGCTGCAAAGCAGGCTCCCAGTGGTTCCAGTACCGTACCCCGCACTCCTGGCACTTGTTGGGACTGTGGGGCTCTGGATCACAGAAGGGGGGACTCCAAGTGTAAAGGTAAGGCACTTGGAGTACAGGCTGTCAGCCTGACCTACCCTTACCCCGTGTCTGAGGTGGAGGCCACTGTCCTCCCCTCCTCTACCGGGATCACATTTGGTGCTCCGGTAGAGATTTCCTTAGTGTCCCTTGGGGCCTGGGACCAGTATGCAGAAGTACTGGCGACTATCCCACAGAACACCCGTAGGTTTTTGAGAAGTGTCCTCTTGAATGGCCAGCCTTCTACTGGTTTGAGAGACACTGGGGCAAGCATGACAGTGGTGGACAGGACCCTGCTCAAGCCAGAGGACTATGTAGGTGCTCCTCTGAGAACCACCAGGTTAGCTGGTGGGCCTCCCAAATTATCGCCTGTAGCCTTAGTCACACTCATGATTGGAGACAAGACAGCAAAGCTTCCTGTCCTGGTTCAGGACAATGTCCCTGCTAACATTCTGTTAGGAAATGATGTAGTAGAGTTGGGGTTGATCTCGGATGGTCTTCCCATGACTGCTGCTGCAGTCACTAGGTCACAGGTGACACCGGGTCTGGCTGTGAGTCAGGTACCCGAGCCAAAGGCGAGGCCTAAGGCAAGAAGAAGGAAGACCAAGAAGGCCACCTCTGTGGAGGGAACACCTTCTCTTCCTGCTGTTCCGACAGCACCCATTGGGATCCATGCTCCGGGCGGGCTGGGTCCAGTGGAAAACCCAAACTCAACTCCTGTGGGAGAAGAGACAGAAGACTCTCCTGTGGGAGAGGTTCTCAACCCGGAGGATCATCCCGACCTTCAATGCTTGTTAGCTGAAGGGGGACCCTCCCGGGCAGACTTCTGTAAGGGACAGAGAGAGTGCCACTCTCTCGAGGGACTGAGGAAACAGGCCCTGTCCCAGGCACAAGGAGAAGTGCCTAGGACATTCCGGATTTATTGGGAGGGTGAGCTCCTTGTTAGTGAGCCCACTAAGCCTGAACCTGGTGCCCTCAAGAGGTTGGTGGTACCCCAGGTTTACAGGCCCTTCCTACTGCGGTTGGCGCATGAGGTGCCCTTGGCTGGTCATCTTGGGACCAAGAAGACTAAGCAGAGGCTCTCTGCCCATTTCTACTGGCCACGGATGGGAGTAGAGGTGGAGTCCCACTGCAGGACCTGCCCAACTTGTCAGTTGTCTGACAAGACTGGAGGCAGTGTCATTGCCCCACTGCAGCCATTGCCAGTGGTTGGCACACCATTTGAGAGGGTGGGCATCGACATCGTCGGTCCCCTTGACCCTCCCACTTCAGGTGGACATCGGTTCATCCTGGTCTTGGTAGATCATGCCACCAGGTACCCTGAGGCAATACCCCTTCGGACTGTTACTGCCAAGGTGGTTGCCAGGGCTCTCCTGGGCATTTTCACCCGTGTTGGATTCCCCAAGGAGGTTGTCTCTGACAGAGGATCCAACTTCATGTCTAGTTACATGAAAACCATGTGGAAAGAGTGTGGGGTAACCTACAAGTTCTCCACCTCCTACCACCCCCAGACCAATGGTCTGGTTGAGAGATTTAATAAAACTCTCAAGGGCATGCTAGGGGCTTTGGAAGAAATGGGATCTCCTCCTGCCATGCCTGCTGTTTGCTTACAGAGAGGTACCTCAAGAGGGTGTTGGTTTCAGCCCCTTTGAGTTACTCTTTGGACATCCCGTGAGGGGGCCCCTCACCTTGATCAGAGAAGGCTTGGAAGCCACCCCTCCAGGTCCCGCCAAGCAAGTGGGGGACTATGTGTTAGGCCTCAGACGGAGGATGACACAGATGATGGATCAGGCAACAGCAAATCTCAAGGCCAGCCAGGAATTGAATAAGTACAGGCATGACCTTAAAGCCTCGCAAGTGGATTGGACTCCGGGACAGGAAATCTTTGTGATGGAGCCTACCAAGCCTAGAGCTTTGGCAGACAAGTGGACTGGACCCTTCAGGATCATCTCCAAGATGGGCGAAGTCAATTATCTGGTTGACATGGGAGCCTCTGGGGTAGCCCCTCAGGTATTCCATGTCAACAGGCTCAAGCCTTTCCACCGGCGAGCAGAAGTCTCATGTCTCTTGCTAGCTTCAGGGCAAGAAGAGGATGAGAGTGAGCCCCTTCCTGATTTGCTGCATAGCAACCCTCAGGATGGCTCAGTGGAGGGAGTACATCTCTCTCCGGATTTGACAACAGAGCAACAGAGGGCCTGCAGGGCTTTGCTCAACAGTATGCCTCTCTGTTTTCACTGACGCCAGGCCTTACACCATGGTGTAGGCATGAAATTGACAGTGGTGACAGTGTGCCTGTCCAAAGCAGGTGCTACCGTATGTCAGATACCGTCACGAACCACATCCAGGCTGAGGTCGCCAAGATGTTGGATCTGGGTGTTATTGAACCCTCAACCAGTCCCTGGTCCAGTCCAGTGGTCCTTGTCCCCAAGCCAAGTTCCCAGGCGGGTACCAAGGATTGGAGGTTCTGTATGGACTACCGAGGAGTCAATGCCGTCACCAAAACTGACGTGCACCCATTGCCCAGGGCTGATGAGCTCGTGGACACCATAGGTGCTGCCAAATTTGTGAGCACCTTTGACCTTACCTCAGGCTATTGGCAAATAGCTCTGACGGACCATGCCAAGGAAAAGACGGCCTTCTCAACACCTGAGGGACTCTACCAGTTTAGGGTCATGCCTTTTGGGTTGAAGAATGCCCCTGCCACCTTCCAGAGATTGGTCAACCATGCGCTCAGTGGGCTGGAAGCCTTTTGTGTGGCTTACTTAGACGACATTGCCGTCTACAGTTCCACCTGGGAAGAGCATTTGACACATCTGGATAAGGTGTTGCAGGCCTTGAAAAGGGCTAACCTCACTATCAAGGCCACCAAGTGCCAGATAGCTCAGGGGAAAGTTACCTATCTTGGACATGAGGTAGGAGGGGGTCAAATCCAACCTCTCTCCAGTAAAGTACAGGATGTACAGAACTGGGAGACTCCCACTACTCAAACCCAGGTGAGAGCCTTTTTGGGCCTCACTGGGTACTATCGCAATTTCATGGCAGACTATGGAACCATAGCTGCACCCCTGACAGCTCTAACTTCACCCAAACAGCCTAGGAAGGTTAATTGGACCGAAGACTGTCAGAGGGCCTTTGATGGCTTGAAAGAAAGTCTGTGTAGGGCACCTGTGTTGTGTGCGCCTGACTACAGCCGACCCTTTATCGTCCAGACGGATGCCTGCAACACCGGAATTGGAGCTGTCTTGTCCCAGTTAGATGACAAAGGGAGAGAACATCCTATCATATTCATCAGTAGACAACTCAAGGGTAGAGAACGTAGGTGGGCTACTGTTGAAAAGGAGTGTTTTAGCCTAGTTTGGAGCCTTAGGCGTTTTAGGCCCTACCTTACGGGGTCTACCTTCAAAGTCCAAACAGATCATAAGCCCCTGAAGTGGCTTATGCAGATGAAGGGTGAGAATCCGAAATTGCACAGGTGGTCAATTAGCCTGCAAGGGCTAGACTTCACCATAGAGCACAGACCAGGGAAAAGTCACGATAATGCAGATGGCCTTTCCAGAAGGTATGTTGACCGTCTGGATGAGGGTGTCTATCCCGTGGGAGATTAGACACCCTCCACCTCAGTCTGGGGGGGGCGACTGAGTGTGGCCTGAATGCACTGTGTGCCTGATTGGGTGACTGACTGCATGAATGCCCTTCTGCATGATTGGCTGCTGAGTGTGTGCCAGCAGTATGGATGAGAGACAGAATAGTATATCTGGGGACCTCTCACCACTGGTAATTGTTCAGAAGCGTTCAGAAGCTGAGTCTCCACTCTAAGAGTAACTGGAACTGCTGATCCTCGACGTCCAGCTGGAAGAAGAAGACTTGCTGTAACACTTGCTTCGACCGATCTGAAAGCTGCCGAATTCGTCGAGGACTGACCCGAGAGAGGACCTGGTAAGGCGCCCTCTTCCCGTGCTCCGAGGGATCAACGAGCACCGCTACATCTTCGCCGAAGCCCCCTGGAAGTCAGACCCTCGAAAGGCTGCCGACCCGAGACGGGACCGCCGAGGAGATAGAAGTGAAGCACCCGGGCATCGCCGCCGTCGAAGTCCATTGCCGTCGACCAGGGTTCGCAGGTCTGTGTAACCGCTGGAGGCCCGTCGAAGCTGTGTTGCCCAGCCGTGGGAACCACTTGAGGCCGTGCCGCCGACGACCGGAGCCGTCCGCTCCTTCCATAAGAACATTTGAATCGAAGGACTCCCTCGTCCGCACCGTCGACCGCTTTATCCTGCCGGAGAAAGTCGAGGACGACCAACGCGCCGAGGAGAAACCTGCCGGTGGGTTTCCCGCCACCCGAAGACCACAAAGACTCGAATGACTCGACGCCCTTGCTGGGCCCCCGTCTCCACAATCTTTGCGGTCCAGAACAATTGTCGTCGAGGTGCCCCGCACGCCTCTGCCTTGCTGGACGCCAACGCTCCGTCGTCGACGAGCACCGCTTGGATCGAAGCTGCCGCCTCATCAATGCCATTCTACCCTGTTTGTTGTCGGACGTTCGACACCCCGTGTCTCCCGCTTGAAAGGGAAGGCATTCAAGAAGGGCCGTCGATTCCCCGACGCCGAACGCCGAGTTCCTCGACGGACGTTCGACGCCCCGTGTCTCCCGCTTGAAAGGGAAGGCATTCAAGAAGGGCCGTCGATTCCCCGCCGCCAAACGCCGACTTCCTCGACGCTTCTCGACGCCTCTCGACGATCCGTGACTCCCACTTGAAAGGGGGTCGCTCAAGAAGGATCTGTCGACGCCTCTTCGAAGAACTCGACTCCACCAGGTACATAGGGGAGGTAAAAACATTATAGGAGGGAATAAGACTTGCAGAACAATATATGGACTGGGCTTGTGCTATATCTCTATTTTACAGGTTGCCCAGGTGGGAGGATCTCCACACAGAACGGTGTCTAGTGGTAGGGGCCAGTATTCTGCCTATTGCTCAACCATCTTATTTTCTCTCCTCTCTCTATTGCTGGTTTCACTCTATTGATCTGTGTGACATTGTTACAATATTGTTGATGGACTTTAATGAGATCTAATACAAAGGGTGGTACCACTTTAGAATTTTATATATTTGCCATTGTTGAATTTCCTAAGTACAAAGTGAGTTATTATGATAAGTGTACATAACCTTGAATATTGATTATATAAAGACTGTGTTCTAACCAATACAGTGTGAGGACATTCCTTTGTGGGGGCTTGGGGACTACAATGTAATTAAGAACCAGCCTGCATCACCTCCTGAGAAGCTAGGCCTTGATTGCTCGACCATAGCTACCGAATAGAGAATCTAGGCTGGGGTCCTCTGTGCCTCCCCTCTACCATATAGAGAGCAGAAGTACAGACCACCCCCTACCAGTCTTTACAGATACCACCATTACAATGTCAGGGTTCCCATCACACTGCAGGGCAAGGCAATTATCAACAACAACCCCCCCCCCCCTCACAAATGACCATGACCCACAGAACAACTGCACCTGGGTCATGGAGCCTTCAACCCTCAATTCCACCTGGCCACAGGATCACCTTTACCCTTCGTCACCATCTCCCACCTTGCGTGTAAAAAGGTGCCTGCACCCTCAGAATCCACACTCATTTCCAAAATCACAAAATCCAAAGCATAAAAACGAACCAGAACACCCTCCAGTAGATGACTTGACGTAGCAGTACCTCACAATGGCCAAGTACTACCACAATGATGCAACAACCAAGGTAGCACAGTAAAACAATGTCACAACAGGATGTGAACCATGTGTGGTACATAACATAGGATGATGCACCAGGAATGGATGTGTACTGTCACAGGTCCCGTGTACAGGCGCGGGAGTGTCACGAAAAACCACCCCCACTGTGTCCCGGGTGCCTGCAAGGTCAAACTCACACAGGCCCCTGAGACCCTGGTGGGGAAGGAGGTTCAGGGATATGCAGTCGGGACAGATGTTGGCACACTGGATAACTGGAATGAGTGGCAGGATAGGGGAGGAGGAATGACACATGAAAGTAGGGAATGCACGAAAATGTACTACCTGCATGAACACATACACAATCCAAACAAACTTGGACATCATTGGCATGGCCTTCTGCAGTCCAGGCTTAGGAGTGGTATGAACCAACCACCCCCTCTAGGGTTTTGGCACCTGCAAGTTCGGGGCTTACACAGGCATCCGCAACCCCAGCGGGGAAAGAGGGTTAGGGAACGTTGCTTGGATAGGTACGGGAAGCAGGAACACCGGGTAGAGGGTACAGGGTTCAAAATTGCATAGGATTCCGGGTGATTAGGTGGAAAAAAACATACCAAATTGAATCACACATACATCCATGCATTAGTGCACCCCCCAGCAAGCCTATGCAGAGCAGTTTGAAATAAAAACAACAAGACACTTAGCTCTGGTTTTGAGTGCTGGCCTCCTGCCTGCGCACTCTCAGGTCCGGTTACAGGAGCACTGCAATGCTGCAAAGAGAGCCACAGTCAACAACCTGTACGTGCCAATTACAAAAAAAACACACCACCAAACATGCCCCATAGCAACAAACTACTCTACAAACAGACAATCTGGTGTAGATGCTTCGTACCCATATATAACATTACCCATGTGACGGGTCATACACAGTCAATGCAGTAAGTCAGCCGCCGATGGGTGCGTGGCAAATGGAACACCAATGTGTCACAATTCACACAGCATGCAATGTTCCCTGGGTAAGCAGACAGACCCATATAGCAGGCCATGACTTCAGAGCAAGTTGCGTACCACCATGACCGAAACAAAGTTGGCAGTGCATTCATCATAAAGTACATGGAAATTAAATGCACTGCACCCAAGTATGTCCCTTGCTGTATGTCCCTGTGAGCTGCCCCTTTCCATGTCTCTGAAGGCTACATGGTTGATACAAGTGCCTCGATGGACCTTGGTGTACCGGATGGTATCTGCCACTGCCCCTGCAGGTGTCCCAGACAACCTTACAATCAACAGCCATCAGTCCACCAACACATCTGAGCTGCATTGTGTGCTTCAACACCAATATTCGTCCAAGCTCACCCTCAGTGCTGTGACTAAGCCTGCATGTGCAACTCGCCTGGTGCAAGCTTTGCTGTGTTGTGGCCCCCCTGTGCTGCTCACCTTGCCTGGAGTTCCTTGGAACACGTCAGCAGTTCTAGGATGTAGGTCTGCAATCCCTGTGCCTCTGCTTGTGCACACATGTGCATGTGGGCACCAACAAACGTGTTCAGAATTCCGTTGTCCAATGGGCCATATCTGCTGGCAAAGGTGCTCTGGAGGCTCATCCCCCTGCAGAAAGAGCATGAAACACATGATTAATGCTTCAAAGTCATCTGTGTGTGTCTCTTCAGGCATCTCATTACTTGACCATGTCAGAGAGTCACATCATAAATCACACCATCAGTCCGTCTTTCAAATCCAAAGTGTGGAACACTATCTACAGCATGAATTGCAACAAGCATGTGTACAGTAAAGATAAGAAACATACTACACAATGCATAGCAATGAATGTACACATTAATCATGAAACACCCCATCTAGCAAAAGCTGAACAGTGGACAATAACACCAAAATCATCCCCACTAGGGGTGTAAACACAAGTCACACAGCACCAGACATGCCACAGATATGACAGTCCAAAGCCCTTGTGTAAAGGTTTGTGACACCGAACCATCCTTGCGAGCCCATGGATAAGGGAGGCAGGAGTGGCATATATGAGTCAAGGACCCCAAGCAGCAAACACATACACAAGAAAAGCCTGAAGGGCCCAGCTGGAACAGACAGTGGATGCCTTCAAAAGCCACAAAGCACCGCACCGTCACATGAAAGCACAATAGACAAGCAATTTTAAACTATATTAACTAATTACACTAACTATGGAAAACCTACATTACCTAATTAAACTAACTATCAAACAGAAACTTAACTAACTAAACTAAAAGAAAAATCAAAAATGGCCACATATGACCCGTGGGGGAGGGGAGGCACCCAGGAGGCGGAGGATGGTGTTGTCATGCCAGACACAGGGTTGTTACCACTACATCAACCCGGCACTAGTGGGGGTCGTGGGGTGGTAGGCCACGAAAACCCCCAAGTGCTACAGTCCATCTTGTCTCTGGCTGCCTATGAGTCCAGCCTTGATGACGACTCTGACGTCCATGTTGAGTTGGCTGAGCATCAAGTCCATGTGTCAGGGGTGAGTGATTCTGATGTGGACACTCCTCTGTCTGCGACACCTGCACTGAGGGATCAGACAGTCTTGGTTCCTCCGCCCGTGGTGGATCGGGACGCAGGGTCACCCTCCACACCAGTCACTGATGTGCCTGGGACATCACGTCGACGGGGGCATGTAGTCGTGCAGCCGCGGGCGGTGCCAACACAGCGAGGACCCCCGGTCCATCTCCATTGCTTCATCACCTGAAAAATAGAGAGAAAAAAGGTCATTACACATGTCAGAAGCACACAACACACACACACACACCGACAGCAAACGCATCAGGCAGACATGTGACACACAACATATAACCTGGCATGCATGCTGGGTGAACTTTGAATTGCTTCTGTGATCAGACCTGTTGAAAGGTGGCAGTTTACATGGAAGTGGGTCTATGCAGTGCAGAAAATGTGTACGCCACTCACTACCTACATGTACAAGGACTCCATGGTGTGTGCCAGGAAATGTGAAGGCAGTGCAATGTCAAATTCAGACATCACGTGCATTGTGCATTCAATGTGTACCATATCTGGAAGCCAAGCACCCCTCCACCCCAGTACCAAAGCAGGGATGTCTAGCATGGTATCAAAAGGCTGACCATACACCTTGACAGGCAGTGTTGACTGGCATCAACAGCCTAATGTGATTCAAGTGACAACACTGCAAATGATGCTGGGACAGTAAGCAGGACACATGATGAAAACTCTGGATTCCGCCCATGTGTGAAGAAGACACAACAACAGTTGGACAGAGTCATTGGCCATTGAACAGGCTGAGGCCTGTGAGCCACACAGATTGTCAGACCCTAAAAATGTGTGCAATGCAGGACTGAGCCACAGTTGACATGGGAAGGCTGATGAGATGGCAGGCAATGTATGTAACCAAGGACTTGTATTACAGTGATCATCCAGTCAAGGACACATAGGGGCATGCGTGCAATGCGCATGGAGCATGAATGGGCACTCATGTCCCTGCGGGACATCTGACCTATGCACAGTACAAGTGAGATACCCTGCATCAAGTACTAAGGTTGTACCACACGGCATATGTTTGGCAGATTCTACGCTGGAAGTTAGCATCTACAGAGGACGCATGAACAAGAAAGTACACATTGGCAAGATTGAAGAACACCAGTGCAAAGGTGGAACTGGGGTGCAGAGTGGCGGAGGAGGGGCAAGGGAACATGCCTACATGGAGTCCCCGCATGCAGGCAGAGGAGACAGGCATGACGGAAGCATTGCATTACTTACACATCAGAAACATGTACACGTCACATGTAGCGGCAATCATGCACAACACATCCCACAAGTGAAACACACACGTCCTCAACAAACACGCATCAACACTCACTGGACTGGGCATCAAAGTCCAGCATCTCTCCCACTCCTTCGACCAATTCAGGTGGTATGAACTCCGCAACGAGTGCCTCATGCGGAGTGAGCTCTTCCTCCTCTGGTGCAGGCCCACTGCCAGTCACCAGAGTCAAGTTGTAATTAGAGGCACGCTTAGCCTTAGTGCTGCGTTTGATGTCATTCCAACGCTTTTTGCACTCTTGCGCCGTGCGCACCTCATTGCCGAATGAACTGACATGTTCCGCAACGTGCTTCCAGTGGGTGTCACATTGGGCAGCCGTAGTCTGACTATTGGCACCCACTAGCATGTCACGGCTGTGGCCCTGCACGTAGTCCACGAGGAAGTCCAGTCCCTGCTTACAGAAAGGCTTCTTCCTCGACATGCAGGAGGTTGTGGCTGTGTGTGGGGTCCCAGCCTGTGCTGCAGGTGCAACCTTCCTCCTCTTGGACTGTGGCGCAGACCCTGGCTGGCTAATGCCACCCTGACCAGTATGGCCAGTGGGTTCGGTGGATTGAGCCAAGGGAGTGGCAGGTGGAGGGATGACCAAAGGCCTGACTTGTGTCAGTGGCAGCTGGGTGCCCACTAATGGACCCTGCGAAGCAACATGAGCTGTGGCAGGGACATTGACCGCAACGGTCCTGGTTGGCAGACTCACAACCGGGGTGCTGATGGGTGCATCTGCCCCTGCACTTGCCAACACCCCGCTGTTCGGGGCAGCAGATGACATGACTGCCCCAGGGACACGTGTCTTGGTCTGCGCAGCCCAGCCTGCCCCTATGGTTTCCCTCCTGGCCTGTTGGAGATCTACCAAGGGCTCCTCAAGTGCCAACGCAGCCTGCGCTGGCAGACCCCGAGCCTGGGTGGAGGTGTCCACAGCTGCACCTGCAGCTACCACTACCCTTGGGCCCGTGGCAGTCGATGGAACGGACTACCGGGTCACACGGGCGCCAGTGCCAGATGCAGAAGCTGCATCCCCCGAACCACAGGGGGTGGTGGCATGACTGCACCGACACATGGCACAACATTGTGCTCAAGTGGCGCACCCCTGCCTCTTCCCCCTCTGTGGCTGCCCTGGACACCCTGGAGTGCCCCTACTCCATGGTCGCCACATCCCCGACCACGCCCGCCACGAGGAGGACGCTCAGCTGAGGCTCCCCTCACCTTTGGTGGCCTCCCAACCATGGCACAGATGTAGTAGTGCCGGCATGGATGGAGTGGTGCCAATGGGAGGTGTACACCACAATTGACCTGGGCAATTGGGGTGAAGGGGGTGGGAAGCAAGATGTTAACAGCCCCCCTGCACCTGCAAGGCTGTATGTGACCCCGGTGATGTAGTGACGGGTCACGCAATGCTCAGGCACCCCAAAACTGCAGTAAAACCATGCACGCAACCCTGCAGCCTACGTGCGTGGATTCAACCTCCCGCAGTATGCGGTGGCACCCAGTAACACGAATAACGCGTACGCGTGGGACACGCAGGCTACTATGACATCTTAAATGGGTGCGGTACACAGGGGCGCCCGCAGTGGGAAAAAGAGTGTGTGCGACTCACCGTCTGACTAGCGCGATGCAGAAAAACACGCGTAGCCAACAATACCCCCGCCAAAAGAAGAGATACGTCCTTGATAGCTGTGAAGTTGTGATGGCGCGCGAAACAACAGGAAGCAGCAACACACGTCGGTCTCCACGAAAGGCACGTACAGCGAACTGCTGGGCCCGCTCACCTTTAACCCGTGCTGAGGGAAACGCACGCGTGCATCACTTCACTTACGCGCATGGGCCCTTTCTTCGTATTACACGCGGACGTGCAGTTTTTCACGTGCGCTGAAATGCCCATGCACGCCTGTGCGCGTCACGTCACAGGGGCGCTTGCGCTTGAGGGGCCTTCTGTCCAATGAAATTGTATATGCGTGCAGACACGCTTACGCGCTAAGTGCCTTTCCTTGAATTACACGCTGACGTGCAGAATTTTCACGTGCCAAATCACTCCGTATCAAGCTAGCCTCGCGTAAGCACACGGAAGACCACGCTCCTGCACAGAAGGCCGAATTACTGCCCCCCCAGAGCCCCGAGCACGCTCCCACCTGCCATCTGCTGCTGCCTGACTGCCTGCTGCCCACGTGCCCTGCCATTTGCTGCCTGCACATCAGCCAGGGGTGCTGTTGATGTGACCACCCCTGCTGGAACCGAAGACTCCCGACTGGGATTCCATCGCTCCACAGCCCAGCCCCCAGACCCAGTTGCCCACCCACTCCTGCCTCTGGGGTTGTCATGTCGGGCCCTGCAACATCTGGCACCACTGACAACCCCCGGCCAGAGAGGCAGAGGGGCACCAGCTTCAGTGCCAGGGAAGTTGGTGTCCTGGTGGAGCAAGTCCTGGGGCAGTATGATGCCCTCTTCGGAAGTTCCCACGCCGACAAGGAAGGACGGACTCGGATCTGGACTGACATCGTGACTGCCATCAACGTGGAGGGGGTGGCAGTCCGCAACTTACAACATGTCAGGAAGCGCTGGGAGGACTTCAGGTCCAGGACCCTGAACAAGGCCCGGCGCCTCTTGAAGGCAGCGGATGCTAAGGGGCGCCGGGGCCACTTGTTGGAAGATCAGATGAGGGTCCTGGAACGCATATCCCCAGCACTCCACGTCCAGGTCTTTGAGAGGCAGACCCGTCTGGAGTCGAGCAGTAAGTTTACATGCATCATGATTGTGAGCTGTGCGTGTGGTGATGTTTCATTTCAGTAGTGTGCAGGTTGCACATCTGTTTGTATGGGGTCGAGTATGGTTGGGGGTGTACAGGGCCGTGAGGCTAACACATGCGAGGGCTGTAATGTGTGAGACATGGAATGTGCTTGTGTGTGTAGGCTTGCATGCCAAATGCAGTTCAGTGGGCACACATGTTTGGATGAATGTGTATGTAAGTAGACATGTTCGTGATGTCACGCATATATGTTGTTTTCAACTGCATCTATCAGCACTGTGTACATGTGCATTTGTGTGTATTTGACAAGGGTGCAACAGTGATGCAACATGGATGCATGTGACAGCGGGATGTGGAAGCCTGATTGGCAGATGTGACATGGATGCCCATCTGAACACTGCGACACTTGGCAGAGGTGTACACATGCATGCAAGTGTGGTGGTGTGTGTACATGTGTAGTGCACTTCCTGTGTTGCATGTGATGTCTGGCTCAGCTTTGCCTGCTCATGCTGTTGTATGTGTATGGATGGTGCTGGCAGTTGCGATATGGCTGTGGTATTGCTCATGTGTGCGAGTTGAAATGACATGTGTGTTGGGGATTGTGATGGCATGTCTGAGGTTTGCCAATGCCATTCATGTACAACTGTCATGTGTGTATGTGTCCATTGTACAGTGCCCTGATGCCTGTGTTTTATTTCTTCCTGTCTGCAGCGTCAACTGATGAAGAGGGCGGAGAAGGTGCTGTGGAGCACAGCGGCGAGGATCCCACTGCCAGCCGGAGACGCAAGGCCCGGCTCCCCTCCCATGTTGTGATCTCGTCGGGGAGTGAGGAGTCCAGTGCCGCGTCCCAGGCCGCAGCTGCCGGGGGGAGGTCCAAGAGGCAGAGCTTGGAGTTGGACTCCTCGGCAGCAGAAGGGGCAGCTGGGACCCCACAGGGCCCAACGGGGGAAGATGGCACGGAGTCATCCAGGTTGGTGGGGGGTTTGGTGGAGGAAGAGGCTGTGCAAGCAACAGAGACGGGGTCTGGAGGTGGGGATCCCACTGGTGCTAGTGGTGCAGTGCAGGACCAGGGAGAGGAGACAGCACAGGCCGCCGCGGAGGTGCCTGTGTGCAAACCTGTCCCTGATCCTGTGATAGGGGACAGGAGTGGGGGCCTGCTGGCAGGTGCCCCACAGTGCTGGGGGGTGGGGGTGCAGGGGAACATGAGTTGGACATGGGTGGGGGCCTGCTGGCAGGTGCCCCACAGTGCTGGGGGGTGGGGGTGCAGGGGAACATGAGTTGGACATGGGTGGGGGCCTGGTGGAGGCTGCCCCTGGTGGCTGGGGGGTGGGGGTGAAAGGGGACAGGAGTGGGGGCCTGCTGGCAGGTGCCCACAGTGCTGGGGGGTGTGGGTGCAGGGGAACATGAGTTGGACATGGGTGGGGGCCTGCTGGCAGGTGCCCCACAGTGCTGGGGGGTGGGGGTGCAAGGGAACATGAGTTGGACATGGGTGGGGGACCTGCTGGCAGGTGCCCCACAGTGCTGGGGGGTGGGGGTTCAGGGGAACATGAGTTGGACATGGGTGGGGGCCTGCTGGCAGGTGTCCCACAGTGCTGGGGAGTGGGGGTGCAGGGGAACATGAGTTCGACATGAGTGGGGGCCTGCTGGCAGGTGCCCCACAGTGCTGGGGGTCGGGGGTGCAGTGGAACATGAGTTGGACATGGGTCGGAGCCTGCTGGCAGGTGCCCCACAGTGCTGGGGGTGGGGGTGCAGGGGAACATGAGTTGGACATGGGTGGGGGCCTGGTGGAGGCTGCCCCTGGTGGCTGGGGTGTGGGGGTGATAGGGGACAGGAGTGGGGGCCTGCTGGCAGGCGCCTCACAGTGCTGGGGGGTGGGGGTGTAGGGGAACATGAGTTGGACATTGGTGGGGGCCTGCTGGCAGGTGCCCCACAGTGCTGGGGGGTGGGGTGCAGGGGCACATGAGTTGGACATTGGTGGGGGCCTGCTGGCAGGTGCCCCACAGTGCTGGGGGGTGGGGGTGCAGGGGAACATGAGTTGGACATGGGTGGGGGCCTGGTGGAGGCTGCCCCTGGTGGCTGGGGGGTGGGGGTGATAGGGGACAGGAGTGGGGGCCTGCTGGCAGGTGCCCCACAGTGCTGGGGGGTGGGGGTGCAGGGGAACATGAGTTGGACATGGGTGGGGGCCTGGTGGAGGCTGCCCCTGGTGGCTGGGGGTGGGGGTGATAGGGGACATGAGTGGGGGCCTGGTGGAGGCTGCCCCTGCACTGCTGGGGGGTGGGGGTGCAGGGGAACATGCGTTGTACATGGGTGGGGGCCTGGTGGAGGCTGCCCCTGGTGGCTGGGGGGTGGGGGTGATAGGGGACAGGAGTGGGGGCCTGCTGGCAGGTGCCCCACAGTGCTGGGGGGTGGGGGTGCAGGGGAACATGAGTTGGACATGGGTGGGGGCCTGGTGGAGGCTGCCCATGGTGGCTGGGGTGTGGAGCTGATAGGGGACAGGAGTGGGGGCCTGGTGGAGGCTGCCCCTGCACTGCTGGGGGGTGGGGGTGGTGGGAGACATGGGTGGGGGCCTGGTGGAGGCTGCCCCTGGTGGCTGGGGTTGCAGGGGGACATGCGTTGGTGGGCAGTAGTGCAAGTTGACATGTGGGTTGGCTGGGGGCATGGCCATGGTGGATGGGGTGCGTGCAGGACATGTGCAGGGTAGGCCCCTGTGGTGTGGGCCACCTGCAGGGGCCGTGGAGGGTGTAGCGGGGACACCTGGGAGGACCCACACATGCAATTCACGTGTGGTGCTCCCCGCGCACCCCTGTAATACACGTACCCTGATGGAATTGCGTGTGATACTTTCCGCGCACCCCTGAAATACACGTACCTTGCTGATATCGCGTGTGAAACTTCCTGCGCACCCCAAGATACACGTACCCAGGACATTCGCGTGTGAAATTTCCCACGCACCCCGAAATACACATAGCCAGGACATTCGCATGTGGAACTTCCCGCGCACCCCTGATATACATGTACCCTGCTGATATCGCGTGTGAAACTTCCCGCGCACCCCAAGATACACGTAGCCAGGACATTCGCGTGTGGAACTTCCAGCGCACCCCTGGAATACATGTACCCTGCTGATATCGCGTGTGGAACTTCCCACGCACCCTGAAATACACGTAGCCAGGACATTCACGTGTGGAACTTCCCGCGCACCCCTGATATACACGTACCCTGCTGAATTAACGTGTGAAAATTCCCACGCACACCTGATGTACACGTACCCTGATGGAATCGCGTGTGGAACTTCCCGTGCACCCCTGATATACATGTACCCTGCTGATTTTGCGTGTGAAACTTCCCGCGCACCCCAAGATACACGTACCCAGGACATTCACGTGTGAAACTTCCCACGCACCCTGAAATACACGTAGCCAGGACATTCGCGTGTGGAACTTCCTGCGCACCCCTGATATACATGTACCCTGCTGATATCGCGTGTGCAACCTCCCGCACACCCCAAGATACACATAGCCAGGACATTCGCTTGTGGAACTTCCAGCGCACCCCTGGAATACACGTACCCTGCTGATATCGCGTGTGGAACTTCCCGCGCACCCCGAAATACACATAGCCAGGACATTCGCGTGTGGAACTTCCCGCGCACCCCTGATATACACGTAACCTGCTGAATTCACGTGTGAAAATTCCCGCGCACCCCTGATGTACACGTACCCTGATGGAATCGCGTGTGGAACTTCAAGCGCACCCCTGAAATACACGTACCCAGCTGAAATGACATGAGGTACTTCCCGCGCACCCCAGTGATACACGTAGCCCGCTTGCCGTGCTGGTACAGGGTTAGCGCAGCCCTTTGCGCTGGATTGGGGATTTTGATGGCTTTTCCCTGCGCAAGAGGTGTTCTTGGGGGCGTAACTGGCGCTGCTGCAGGGTTGCTGCGCCACTGTGCGCCACGGCTGGTTTTGGTAGCTGGAATCCATGAATACGCTGTGCGCGGAAATGGGTTTTGGCGCACGCCGCTGGCGCAGGGATTCGCACGCGCACACTGTGCGCCAGCCGCGTGCGCCACTTGTGCGCTAAATTTTATGAATTACCCCCTTTGACTCTAGTGAAGAAAATGATAAAATTAAAAAACTGTTCGTTAGGTATGCCTTTTATGCATATGCTGTAGGGAAAAAAGGAGTAGTAAGCATACCTATTAGCAAAAAAGTTAACAAGTTACCAATTACTATTGTCAATATTTATAGTCCTAATATTCCAGACCCACAATTCTGGATGACCTTGAAATAGCATGTGGTCCAATTGAATTATGAGCGTATCATAATTCGTGGGGATTGCAATCAAATATGTGATTTTGTTCTTGATTGCAAATCAGACACCATGTTTATTAATCCTAGATCTCAAAAGAAATGTATTAATTTCAAAGATGACTTGAACCTAATTGATTCATGATGTTACTGTCACCGAGACTTAATAGAATTCACCTTTTACTCTCCCCCACACAAATAACTTTCAAGAATTGCTCACATTTTAATCAAAGCATCCACTGCTTCCGCTATTCTTCACTCAGAAATCTGAATTTTATTATAAACAAACCGAAAGACACTTTTATTCAGAATAATTGGGATGTGTTCAGAGGAACGCTACGTGGTTTCATTATACAATATGTCACTTCTAAAAAGAAAAAGAATGAGAAAATATCCAATGAATTACTTAAGTGCATTAAGCTATTAGAATCCTCATATTTTAACTACCCTTCCATTACTACCTTCAAATCCCTATCAGCCAAATGCATCAAATTCAATAAATGTAGTACTAAAAAAGCTTGCTCCTTCCTATTAAGATCCAAAGCTAAATATTATGGAGGGTCCAATACAGTCGGCACATTATTGGCTGTATTTCTTAAAAAAGAAAAATAAAGAACTCTTATTACATCTATTGTTAATCAACAAGGCATTAGAATAACAAACACTAATCAAATCAATAGTTCCTTTGTACATTTTTACGCTGACCTTTATGAAACCATTCTTAATAATAATGTTATACATTTTTTGCATGAAAGCAAAAAACTGTTGAAAATGCTACCAACCTTTCCCTGTTAGATTCTCTCATTACCCTGCAAGAAATTCAAAATGCCATTATCTGTCTCAAAATCGGCAAAGCCCCGGGCCATGATGGGTTTCCTATGGAGTATTGCACCTTTTCGGATATACTCTCCCCTAAATGTTTTCAATTGTTTGACAATTTTTATCTCAAGAATCTAGGTCTGGTACCTTTGGAGAAGCTTTACTAATTTTATTTCCAAAGCCGTATAAAGACCCTGCCTCAAAGATTTTTGCCAAAACAATTCCAAATAGACTAAAAGAAATAACGCCCACCAGTATTAATGTGGACCAGTCTGGCTTTATCCAAGGCAGATTTGTTTCCTCTAACACTAGACTTCTCTTTAACATCCTCTCCTATGCTCAAAAGTCCTCTGAGCCTCTTATCTTTCTTTCACTTGATGCAGAAAAACGTTTAATCGTCTCTCATGGCCGTTCAAGTTCGAGGTCTTAAAATAACATGGATTCAGTTCTACTTTTGATAAGTTTATTAAGCTTCTTTATTCATCACCCTGTACTAGACTTTTTTTATTAATGGTACTTTCTCTCAATCTTTTCCTATTTCTCGTGGTACTAGACAGGTTTGCCCACTCTCCCCACTACTGTTTCTTTTGGACCTAGAACCCTAATTACAAACTATGAATACAAATGTTCACATCAAAGGTATCACTCTAAATAATATTATTATACAATTCTCAGCTTATGCTGACAATGTTCTATTATATATTTCTGAGCCATCCACATCCATCCCAGCATTGATAAATGTCATTAATACATTCTCCTCAGTCTCTGGTTATACATTAGATATTGATAAGTCTGAAATGTTACCCTTAACTAATTCTTCCGTTGTTGCTGACCTCCCTCTATTTGGCATACATGGTGCACGTCATCTATTAAATACTTAGGCATCCACATATCAAAAGATATTCCTTCCACTTTAATTTTGAATCAAAATAGTATTTTTGATAAAATTATTACTTTAATAAATCAAAGGTCCCCTCTTTTCCTCTCTTGGTGGGGTCGCCTTGATTCCATCAAAATTATGCTTGGACCTGTTATTTTATATTATTGCTCAGTGATCCCAATTATCCTACCCTCTACATTCTTTAAAAATATTGACAAATTATTATCCAAATTTCTTTGGAATAATAAAACTCCCAAATTGGCTCTTAGTAGGCTTAAAGCCAATAAAGATAATGGTGGTGTAAAGTTCCCAGATTAGCTGAAATGTAAAGAAAGCCTTCTCAGTGCCACATATTATTATGTTTCTACATAATGAGCCGCACATGACAAATGCCCCTACTTGGATAAAAATAGAAGCTAGATTAATCACACCTCTTTCACTTGTTCACTTCCTTCAGACGTCATAATAGCCTGGTATTAAAAACCTTCCTATTTTACGCTCCATGACAAATGCCTGTCAGCGCTTGCTAAATTGTCATACTGTTCAGGATATTGCCAACACCTTCTTATGGTATAATAAATCCTTCCCTTCTAAACCCAAACTTACATTATTTCAAAAATGGTACATGTAAGGTATCTGTCCTAAATATATATTTCATAATTACGCTGCTATTCTTTTTCCTCATCTATGCATACTTTTTATTCTCAATAACTCTGATTACAAAACATATCATACTCTTGTAAATCTAATTTTAAAAGTATCTCCTCATTATACCCAAAAAGAGCCATCGGCATTTATAAAACTATTAATTCATTCTCCATCCAAAAGCATCTAAACTATGCTCAGTTCTCAACCAAACTATAGAAAATAATAAACTCAACTCCAACATGAGCAAACAATGGGAATTACATTGGAATTTACAACAATCTCCATACATATAGGTTAAAGTTTGGAGTCAATCATTTAATTTATCAGTTGCTGCTAATCGTATCCAGTCCCAGTACTTTATTTTACAGAGAGCTTATTTAACAGAAAGTAGATTGGCAAAAATATCTAGTGTTGTCTCTAATCTATGCTGGTCCTGTCATTCCCCACTGGCTGATTTTACCCATTCCATATTCATGTGTAAATATGTCTATTCTTTATGGGAAAACATTTGGGAATGCTTGCAACATATTGTTTCATTTCATGAACCTCTGACACTGGGTGATTTGATGGTAGGTGTCCTAGTGAACCCATGTATGACCACCATCCAATCGCCGGATTTATTCTGTTTTTTCTCCTTTGTTGCTTCTCACCTTATTGCATCCAACTGGCAAACAGCTCAAAAGTTATCCTACAATCACTGGTGGAACTCGATTTGTTCATTTTATAGAATTGAGAGAATGTATGCCTTTTCTTGCAAGAATGTGCCTAAATTCAAAAGTAAATGGAGTGTTTTTACAGCATATTTGGCATAACCTTTCACGTTTCGTTTTATTTCAGCTAATAATCCCTGTTCCTCTCTCCGATTGTCTCACTTGTATGTCCCACTGTGAGTCCTAATTTGTATAGTTTATAGTTATTAGTATCAATTTTGCAAAATATCTTATTTATATTAGCATTACTTTTACATGTAATACTTAATATTTATTGTATTTAATCATTCTTACATGTTCCAAATTATTCACCAACAAGTTGTATGTTTATCAATTTGTTGTAATGTTCTCCTAATCATTAATACACATAATGTAACATTAAAAATAAAACACCATGTGTGTCACATACTTTAATTATGTGTGACCTGCAACACCACAGAAGTCCTGCACGAACCAGGGTCACTGAATTCCAGAGAACGCGAGCAGGAAATAAGTGTGCCACGTTGTGAAAATACAAACTAACTGAAGGAGACCCTCAGCAAGCTCGATTCTCCCATGCGCGCTGACTAAAAAACAGTGCTGAAGCACGCATTAAGACCACGTGTACACTGCAAGTAGCATTACAATGAAAACATACATATTGCAATACAACTTCTTAAAAAGTAAACACATAAGCGAACCATGGGTAAACTACACACATGAATAATCAGAATGCAAAGGACTTATCTACTGTGACGAGCCGCCCAGAAGGACGAGAATCTAAACACACACCCTTTATATATTGGGTATGGCTGTGATTGGCTAGGACAGAGGTCATGAACCCAGCGAGTTAAGGAGCCACGTTTCATGTTATCACAAACTGTTTCATTTTTTTTAAAGGTTTTCTTGAAATGTAAATTTGTCTTTGCTGCTGTTCGCGTAGATACGATTAGTGCATACTAGGAAACCTCGTCCATGGCATAGAATTGCGGTTTGTGGCTTTCCTGCTCGGTTCCTGAGAGACAGAAGCGAGCAATAAGCCCCCTCCTTGTGTTCTCCTTTTAAAGAGGACATAAGAAGACACGATGCCCTAACTCCTCTGCCTCACATTTCTTCAAACATTTTATAAGAGTTTCGCTGTCACGAAGAATATGAAAAATAGACAGGTTCTGAGATTAAATGCACAGAGAAGACAGGGCGAACAACGGATGATCTGGGCGTGTTCTCCCCAGAGCATCCAATCAAACTAAATCTCCATATCTGACAGGCTGACACTTCCATCCCACCACACAATGTCTGGGTTAGCATTGATACAAAGCGTGCAGGGCTGTACAGAACTGCTTGAGTGGTGCAAAGCATGGGTAGCTCATGCAGTGTCATAGGGTCTCCTCTATATGAAGGCATCAGCGCGTTCGCCCGCCTAGAGCTGTGCTGAAAGGAGGCCTGCAATAGGTTACTGGATACGGCTTCCCAAGCAAATTGACCCGTGCCTCCCACTGGGGCTTCCAAATACAAGCCCCCTAATACATGTGCATGCTTGGACAATAAGAACGGATGGAGGCATTTACTTCTGAAAGCCCACAGAAAGCTAGAGTTAGCTTTGTTCAGGAAAACTGAGCAATACAACAAAACAAAGTTAAAACGATCTCCTTCATGTTCATTCTGTGTGTTTGTATGACACACAACACGATTTGCTTATTGGTAACCTATCACAAAACGTATTTTTTGTGTCTCTTTAAGTCTTGAAAGGACAGATTCAAAGCATAAAGGAAATTGTTTTAGGCTCACATTGCCTTGCATGCTGATACTTGCAGTCTTTCATTCAAGATCGGGCAAGTACAATCACAGTGATGCAGGTTTGGCTAAACACATTTCTATTAGGATTGATACATTTGTCAGGTTTGTTTATTACGTGATTAATCCGAATTGTAAAGTCATCTCTAAAAAACAGATCATTATTGAAAGCCAAACATGAATACACATTTCTGTCAACTACAGCTGCACAGCCATATGGCCAGGTGCTTAAATTACACACTAGGCTCAAATCCTGCTTTCACCACTTAACCAGTGTGTGTGATCGTGATCAAATAATTGTTTCTCACTGTAGCTTATCTATTAACGTTGGAAGTGCTTCAGCTCACAGTGCACACTATCCAGAGGGAGCATGGCTTGTGGTTTTGTTCAGTATATACAAACACAGGGACCCTAGTGCTCCCACGCCCTTTTTTTGTGTTCACCGAAGTCACAGAGGCAGTGGTCTAAGCCACCTTGGAAAAACTGTAACCAACTAACTGCAAGGGGGACATCTGCCCAGCATCCATTGTCAAATCCTGTGCCAATCTCCTTGCCTCCATAATCACCAGATGTGTCAACCTCTCCTTTAGAGAATGCTACAGTCCTAAAACTATTAAAAAGGTGCGTGCGTTTGTTTTTGGAGTTCACCATTGCCTTACCTATTTTCTAGTATTATTACAACCCAATGTTTTACCGATTAACCAGCAATTCATTGACCCTGATGTATGTGGTGATCGAGAGCTGAACTGGTCAAAAGGGAAGCAGAGAATGTTCCAACATGCGGCTACCTCTGAAAGTCTGGCTTTGCTCTGAATTTCCCAAATCTTGACCCGATTATGGATCTATGTCAGATTAGAATCAATCTGGTCTATTTTGACCCACCAGGACTGTCGGACATGCACATCTTGGACGCCTCTAAATCTATAGCCATGCAGCTCGGTGGATGACACAGGGTCACCCCTGCCACAAGGTCCATTGATGTGAAAAGGGCCAAAATCCATCCAGCTGACCATGTGAAACTGATATGATTGGGGGTCATCCTTACTAAATGGGCTGCAGCAAGTGTTGTAATTCAATTGCACGATTGACAAATCGATTCTTGCATATCACCCCTTGGTCCAAAACCTCTGTCTTTCAATTGTGTCAATATCTAATTTTGAATAGAGCAGCAAATACTGAATTCTGATAATCCAATTTCAAATGGTCCAAATTGTGATTTGTTGGGATCTGATACCTTTCTAAGGATGAGTGCCCCACTGGCATCATGCTGATCTCAACAGGGCATTGTCACCAGGCAAAAGCCAGCCAGGAATCAATGAAGCAGGTGCTGAACACAAGCAGGCCGCTGTGCTCTAACATACTGCAAATGTGGGCTTGTAGCTTGCTCCAATGGTAGTCACTCACACTGAGGTCTGATATATCATTGATGGCTTTGCTGGCTCCACCCAACAATGGATCTCAGAGAATGGGAATGACATTACCACAATCTCTTGTTTGGTGTTTTCCAGGAGTAAGTTAAACCCACTCCGAGAAAAGTTATAATTTGCGTCAGCTAAATTTATGCATTTCCCTTTGCAGCTTGCAACAACGTATGCATGTTGACCAAGTGTGTGCTTGACATAAGGCTACATGCAGGGAAAGGGCACATTAGAAGACACCCTATGCGGGTTCAGATGACCCATAACGCCATGACAAACCCTGGTCTATTGGTAGAACTGGAGGGTGGACCTGAGATCGCACTCGTGGTAGGGTGGGCTTCAATTTGTAGGGTCCTAATAGCTTCCTCTGTATTGTGCCTGCTCTCCCAGCAACATTCCTTAACCCTGCCAGTGTCCTGTTTGGGGTGCCACTGCTACGGTGAAGACAAACCCCACCCTAAGCCAGTGCCAGGCTCTCCTGCAATCATCTGCATATGCCACCCCTCTCCACAAACCCTACCTGTGCTGCAGTTATCTCCTCCCCTTAGAGGTGGTCCTAGGTGAGCACTGACTGTGTCCTTAGAGATTCAATCAAAGCTATTGGAGGGTCTGATTTTTAGAGGATAAGTTGCAAGGCTGAGGAGGTTGCGAGAGTGTTGGCCCAGGGCAGGGCGGCACAAGACATTCTAACACAGGCACAAATAGATCTGAACTAGTTACAAGTCCGTACCGAAACTCTGTGAGCTATGTGAGCTGGTGCGTGTCTATGAGTTTGAGCTAGAGACAGCTAGATAACAATGTTCGCATGCTCATTCCTTACAGTGGATGCCCTCAGAGGCTTGACTGGTCATGCTTTAGTGCTATGTGTCCACATCACTTGGGCGTAAGCAGAATGGCAGCCATGTCAAGCCCATTCTTTGCAAAATCCCATTGGAATCTCAGCCTTTACATTAAGGAGTACTAGTCAGAACTCATCCTCCATTAAAATGGTACCATTACTCATCACTTACCTTACACCTAGATGCCAGGAAAAAGGTTTGGTAAGTCTGCCTATCTCTTTCCCGGCCCGGTATTTTAGACAGCACTCACCTTTCTACACGTGCCACTCTTGGGCTACGTCAGTCTTTGATTCTGGCTTGGCAGTCCTGGAATTTTGATTAAGGAATTTACCTTCAGTACTACAAAAGAGCACCCCAGGTAATGAAGCCTACATGTCTGTCAGGAATGCCCAAGCACACTCTCGAGCCCCTCATGCACCCAACACTACACCATTTATATTGTATACCACTCCTATGCTGTCTTCGAAACACACAACACAAAAATCTCTGCATCTTCTCCCTCCACTATGTAGCGGTATATCATGGGCGAACTAACAATCTTTTAACACTGAATATTCTTCACTTGCACTACCCCCTTCCTACGTGTGTAACCTCTTTTCAAGCATTCCTTCCATCTTAAATTGCCCTTTTTCATGCACTTTCTTCTAGCAGACTAATGTGCATGGACAGGGGCACGATATGACACTTACCATTAAGGATAGTTCGAAACTACTACAGTAGTTATTTGGAGCTGTGCAAAAGCATACTAGTACACCATTACAGGACACATGTGCTCATTTGATTCTGTAGGTAGGTGTATCAGATTATCATCAGCAAGGTTGTGAAAGTGCTGGTTTTTTAAAATGTGTATTAATGGCAAAGGACGTGGGTAATGCTGAAAGAGAAGTCTGTTCATCAGAGCCCTCTTTCATAAATGTTCCATGCCAATACTATAGTGAATCCATATGCCTTTGTTGAGTCAGCTTCCTAGCACCCTCTGCTCGGACCCCTGTCAGCATATGGCCCTCAGGAACGTGCATATGGAATGGATGGATCACACCAGAATAATTCCAAGTTCAAATAATGGAACCAACTCAGGAAGATAGCAAAGTACTGTTTTATTAGCAATTATCTAAAACAGGGAGGTTACAATGAACGTCAACGGACGGACGCTCAGTCTCTCAATGATCTTTACATAAAATATGGTTCTTATATGAAAAATATATCAGAGTGACGTCATACTACGTGGCAATAGTGAAAAAAACTATTAAGGCCAGGATTAGTTAAGGGACACATCTCAGTACACTTTTCTATAGGAGCTAGGATTGTTATTGGTTGCTCGTTAGCAGGTACACAACTTATTCCTACCTCTAAAAACATGTAATTTCAGAAACATTTAGATACACAGTTTCTCATTGGTCTTCAAACTATAAGGTCCTTTGTTATATGGACTAATACAATTGGTTGGAAGGCTTGTGCCATGAATGGAACATTTGGTTCATTTAGCAACCTGTCAGCCCAGACCCAGGTCCAGGAAGATAGAACACGATACTACCTCACCAACCAATTAGCCCTGCATCTCTCATCGCCCATGCCTTCTGCCATAAAATAGTCTTTGTAATTGGCATTGCAGAGTATCCTTGTCTTTGGGAATGCACAGTAGTGAGGGTACTTGCTATCGTGTCTGGGACTCCAAGTTAGAACTCTATTTCAATCTTTGGCTCATGTGACAGGAGACCATGATTTGGTCAATTTCGTAGGTTTTAAATGCTCTAAATGAATAAAATCTTTGTATCCTTGGTGTTCTTTCTTTGCACCTTAACAAGGGTAGATTCATCCTCCGCACACTCGCTCCTTTCCAGAATAGATAGCAGACCTTGGTTGCTTCAGTCTTGACTCTAGGCCTGACAGTCTTGTCATGCAGCTCCAAGAGCCTATTATTCGGAATCGTACAAAAATGTCAATCTGGGAATTGCGACGGCCGAAAATTACGACTTTTATTTTTTTTAACCCCCCCTTACACCACATATATATGTAGGGGGGTTTAGAGTATAATATTAATGTGGGGAGGGGTTTGTGGGGGGTCTCCCCCCACATATATATGTGGTGTAAAGGGTTAAAAACAAAAAAAGTTGGCATTTTTGACCGTCGCAATAATCACATAGATCTGATTATTCTTGCTGCAACACAGTGTTCCATTCCTGCTTCATGGGTTCTGGCTTACTACAATCATGATACCAATGTCCGGTACTGTACAATGGCGGCTCCACCTGCATTCTATTCGCTACTTATAGCTAGCTTCTATGATGACTTAATCTATCTTGCATTTAAACGTCTGTACATGTACTGAACTTCTGTTTTTTTCAACATCATGGCTATTGCGTAGGTTTCTTCTTGCCTATGTTGATAATTCATGTGACCTCTTGTGTCATCGTTTGTCCTTTAGGATTCATACCTTGTCATACTTCTTTATCTTGAGACATCGTGCACACTTCTCATGACATCATCAATTCATTTGTTAGCTTCTTTTCATACTCCTTCAGGTTTTTCCTCCTGCAGGTTATCATCACGTTAGGGTACATTCAGGAGCGCTTTCTCAATGGGTATCTTCTTTCAAACACTTGCTGCTGTATTGGTATTATGGCTGGTGTCAGGCATGGTACGATCTCATGTCTCCAATACACAGGAGGTAGGGCGGCAGGATCCCCTGCAGAGGCGCATAGTGGCTCCTCTACTCCTGCATCGGCACAGGGTAAGTTTAAAGGTCACATGTGCATTCCTAACTGCTGCTGGAACACACATTTACTGCAAACAGGGGTGGTATTTAACATTCTTCACCTTTTTAAAAACTTAATAGTTGAATGCCTCATTTAGTCTGGTGGTATGTAAATCATTAAATATATGTCATGCCTGGTTGGGCATGTTGAATACTAAGACCCAAAATTATGTAACCAAAGCAAATTGATATTAAACTAGAATATGCTCTGTGAGCAAGACCAAGCTAGCATAGGACTGATGTGAATTGCTCTCTGGTCTGAATGTCTCTGCAGCTGCCATGAGAAACAAAGGCCAAGATGATGACTTTGTATCCTCCCGTAGGAAGGGCAACATCTTCTTTGTGTGTCACAGGAACCTGCAGCATGAGATCCCCTGGGAAACAATACTTCAAAGGCAACACTTCAATAACAAAGCCCCACTCACATCAGGGTGCTGACCACAGGAGTCCATTTGAAAGCTGCATTCATGGAAATGGGTCAGAGGTAGAGTAGCAGGAAGGGAGAGGTGGGCTGAGAGAGAGTTCCATCATCTTGGTTTTCCATTACGTCATGCCACTTCAAGGCCCCTCTGTTGGCTGCACTGGAATCAGGACTCTGTTCATAGGAGGTGGAGTATCCTCAGTAAGTGCCATATAAGCTCTCAGAGTGGGACTGCAGAAAAGACAGACTCACCTTGCTCTAGGTGCTCTGGACTGTGTCTTCGAGCAACCACAGAGCCAAGGAAGAGACCTCTGTCTCTCCTTGCAACTTAGAAATGCCTCAGTGCAGGTTTGTACACTTTCAATTATATTCAAGCTGGTGTAAGAGAACTGCAAGAGCCATTCTTAACCTTGGTGCATGACCACATTCGCATCTCTGAGTTTGCTTGACCCCGAAGCCTAAGCTCTGCCATTTCAATATCTGAAACCAGCCCCTTTAAGCTCCCAAACGATACCATTGCGGTGCCCCAACGCTGTCTTGGACAGCCCAGCCCTCTTCTCATGGAAGTCCATTCTCTGATTTTTCATCACGTGTCGATTGCATCTTCCAGTGGTGCCAACCCAACACCTTCTGCTATTCCCAGTGTCTTCGACCCGCAAGCAGGTCCAAACATTACCACATTGCTGAGACTTGTTTCCTCTGCCTCACTGCTTGACCCCGGTCCAGTGCTGAAAGTGCCCAGACACCAGTGGTGCCAACCCCACACCTTCTGCTATTCCCAGTGTCTTCGACCAGCAAGCAGGTCCAAACAGTACCACATTGCAGAGACTTGTTGCCTCTGCCTCACTGCTTGACCCCGGCACAGTGCTAAAAGTGCCCAGACTCCAGGTTCAACACCGAAAAACCTAGCTCAGTGCTGTTGATCACCAAAGCCAAGACTTAAAGGTACTGTCAAAATACCCTACCCTCTTGGTCCACTTTTTGTGACCATAGTTTAAACCCCATTCTCTACATTTTCTTCAAAGACATATCCTTTATCAGTGTCATTCTTGGCAATTTATTGCCTGAACCCTCCTCATCTACCCAGAGTGCCCTTTCTCAAAACTCTGCATTCTCTGCACATCTTTTGCAGAGGTTGGGTTTTCTAGTGTTTTCTACTCATTTAAATGCATTTTAATGTTTATTTAAAAGTCTGTATATTTAAGAGCATTGTTGGGCATTCTTTAATTTCAGCGCCACTGTGCTTACGTTTTTAAATATCGTCAGCAGCTCACACCCCTTCTGAAGATACGGCCTGCTCACGGCCTGCGCTACCAAAAGAGGCAAAAGAGGCTATGCCTTTTGTGCTGTTCCTGTTTCACGTTCATGATTGGGGTCACTGCTGGTCTAGTAGTAATGTGGAAATGAACAGGTGGATCAGCCACTACTCATCCCTGTACTTCTGCAGAGCAGTAGCCGATTTGTCACAGTGGGCATCTGTAATTGCCTTATTGCAGAAACAACTCTGTCTCGAGTTCTGATCTTTTCCCTTCCGTTTCCATAAACCCACACATGCGGAATATAACAATTATTAACTGGAAGCTGGGAGATGGGTGACCTGACATCTGTTTGCAATGAATTACATTAGATATTCAGATGCAAACATAGAAACACTGAATTTCTATATGATGTGCCGCTGATCCTCAGAAATGAAGAATGGCACCGCAACACCATGACTCAGCCAGTCAAGGAGACTCATGCCTGATTATGCAGGATCTGTACCTTTCAGAAATTCATGATGCTGCTAGGTTGGACTTGGGGCACGTCTTCCCGGGGAGAGAAGCTGCTGTTTGCTGGATGTTTCAATGGGGAAAAATAAACTTTATTTTCAGTCCGCTTGGGTTCCAAGGGTAACTGGGGGTACAGACTGGGAGCATGCCTCCAATCGCTAGAATTATTTTTGTCTGTGTTTGCAAAACAAACAATTGAATTCTCTGGCTTTCTTTGGATTAAGGGTACCAGTGAGTGAAACTCAAGAATTTGAAGAATAAAATGTGAGCAATCACATTATTGCTGACATTATGAAAACCAAGCGTGTGTGATCCGTGGACTAACACAAAATGAACGGGGACCTCTACACAATATTTATTTATTTATATTTATATAGCGCGCAAACAGCCCACGGGCATTGAGACGCTGTTACATGCGACAGTTTTAGTTGCAACGGGCGTCAGAGATGCTTTTGGAATCAGTTGCAGGTTAGTTACATACATGACTGAAAAATGTGTGCAATTAGAGTCAAGGCAGGCAGGTTACATACAAGTGTGATAAAATTGTCAGACAGTGTTGTATCTGGCGGTGGAGAAATGGTGAGATTATGTGAAGAGCAGAGTATTGACTGCTTTGCGGAAGGCACAGTGCAATAGAGATTCCTGCATCAATAGATGTTTGCAAGGCATAGGACCTGTGGTAGCTTCAACAGTCACTGATAGGTTAGGACTTTCTTAGGGTTTCAGAAGTAAACCATGAACATCTTTGTAATAAGCAGTCAAATACAGCACCTGGGATATCATCCACAACTAAAAGGCCATGAACCAAGCCTTGGGGGACACCATGAAGGAGGGGAAGCGTGTGAGAAGAGGAAACAACCCAAAATACCATAGAGTGGACTTTTCAAATCTTGTTACTACCCATTTCCCGCTGGGAAATGGTGCCTGCTGTGTGGGTAGCTCTTGCCTTTGGAAATCAGACAGGCCTGCATCGTTCACGTTTCAATACTGGCAGGCCAGCGCAGCTCTTCATCATTCTGGCTCAATGCATTGAGTATCATTACATTGGTTACTGGTAACAGCTCTTACTACAGTGCTTAGAAGTGGGAGGAATGTGGCATGATGTTATCACTATGGAAACACTTATGCGCCTTTGCTTTGTCCTGTTACTAAGCCCTGCTATTCGTCTGTGGGGTAAATGTAAATATGCAGTAGTTCATACAATGTGCTTTTACTCTCACACATTGGTCAGTTAAAAAGAAAATCTTCTTAGAGGCTTGTGTTGCCTTTGGGATACTGCACTTGTGGGTGGACTTTGCCCCTGAACAGAAATAATTCGAGCTCATTGGTTATGCCTGCACTCCGGTGTGACGGATTAGAAGGGTTTGATTCCCTTTGGTGTTTTCATGCGAGATCAAGACATTAAGTGGACTGGGCCTAACTAGGGCAGAGCCCAATACACAGCCTATGTGATTTCTCCTGCGAATGTATCCTTAGGGTCTGATTCATGGAATATTTGCCCGGTTCAAAGTGAATGTGCAAAATTGACTATGCGCGGGCTTTGCCCAGACTTTGCACTGCAAAAATACACTTTGCATGGTTCCATGAATCAGGGTTTGTGTCAGCAGTGCAAAGTCACTTTTCAGCAGTGCAAATTCACTTTGAACCGGATAATATTCCATGAATCGGGCCCTTAGTTTGAAAGAACACTTTAGACAATTTGCAGTAAGCGAATGACAGGACCGTGAAATGTTGCTACAGCAGCGGATGATACAGGCTCCCACCTGCCCTGTGGTTCCGCCTACATACCTGTGATACATCCACTGTACCAAGAGACTAGGAATGTGGTTGAAGATGCTGCTATCCCCTCTCCCCTGCACCTCCCCGCTTGCCCTTAAGCTATAAGTTATAATCTCGAGGTTTCTTCGGTACCTTCCTCCTGCACTTGGTTCTTTCCGCCGCTGAAGCAAGTTTGTTTCCTTTTGCTTTGATGTGACCCCACTGGAGCCTCGCTCCTGAATTTGAACAGACTGAAGTTCACCACTGTCATATCCAATAGCATGTTCGCCCTGAAGAAGGCTGGGCTCGCTGCCATCCCGAGAGCCCTTAAGCCGAAACTCGAGTAGGCACATTAAGAATGGGAAGCCAACATAAGAAGAGCTACGATGTATTCAAGCCATAGTGATGCAGCTTACATTTGCAATATTGTCAATTTAGACATATTAGGCACTTTGCACTTTTGTATTTTAGACTGGATGAATTGCAGTCATTGGTTCATAATAATTGGAATATGTTGCACTTTATCAGCGCCAATTGTACTTATAGCTGTTTGTCTACATACATGTGTACTGTGGTTTGTTAATTTGTATGTGGTGATGTTATTAGGTGGTATGCATATTTGATTGTGAGAGTATGTATTAGAGTTGTGGAGAGCTGTGACGAATGATTTGTTATATGAATGTTAAATTGTCCTTATTGTTGCCGCATCTGCACTTTATTAGACATTGCTTCGTAGTTTTTAAATGTTGCCTTTTATTTTACTTTTAAACATGTATACATTTACTCTTCTCTTTGTAAAGTACATTCTACTGGCTGGATGTTAAACAGGACCCCTGCGGGTGGAAACCGGCTGATCTCTTCTTTCTAGCCCAGTAATCCCTCTCCCACTTCTGCAATTTATCAGGGGAGCCCCTATTAATGCAGGGTCACTATCCAAACCTGCTGTGCAATTCGAGCTGCTAATCCGTGACCTCCAGGTTGATGAATATCTCGACCTTCGGCCTGCCACAGGCCTGGCTGTACGAGGCTGATGTACCCGTCATTTCATGAATATTGACTCAATGGTTGTGGTGGGGGATTGAAGGGAGATTGTAAACATTTTAGAAAAGGTTGCATCTCTTCGCTCTTGTTTCAAATGTTTTCATGCTTCGAGAATGTGGTGATAAAATATGACTTTCTGCTGGTAAACCTTTCCTTCAGATTTCCACATTTTCAGACTCTTTTACCAATTGCTTGTTAGCGCGCGTGGGTGCATATGTGTGTGTATACTGTGTGTGTGGGTTCATGTATGCTTGCATATGTGCTTGTGTGTGTGTATTCTTTGTGGCTTTGCAGATGATGTGTGTCTGTTCACATGCTGTGTTTGTATTCTGTGTGCATGTTGTGTGTGATGGTGTATGTGTATGATGTATAGGCATGCTTTGTGTGTGTGCTCAGATGCGTGTGTGCATGCTGTGTGTCTTGCATGTGTGTGGATGCTATGTATGCATGTATGTATGCTGTGTGTGTGTGATTGTGTGTGTGTATGCTTTGTATCTGTGCACATGCTGTGTGTGCATGCTGTGTGTATGAAACTGTGTGAGTGTGAGTGTGTGTGTGTGGATGTGTGTGTGTGTTGTGTATGTATGATGTGTGTGTGTGTGTGCAGCTGTGTTTTTGCGTGTGTGGTTGCTGTGTGTCTGTGCATGCAAGCTGTGTGTATATTTTGTATTTTGTATTTATTTGTCATTTATTGAGCGCCTTACTCCAAAGCGGTGGAAATAAAAATGGTTACAGTCCAATAATGTGAGGGATAGTAGGTTTACAGAGGTGTTTCAGGTAAAGACTAAGTGCAATTAAGTAAGAATGTATTTATTTATAGTTTTCATAAAGCACTACTCGCCCATAGGCCTCAAAGCGCACCATGAGTTAGGTTAAAAGCAAATGGTAGTGGGAACTTAAGATTGGAGAAGATAGGATTTAGAGTAGTACAAAATGCAGAGTAGGAGGTATTAGAACAGAGAGGAGCGGGGAGAGAATTCCAATGATAGAGAACAAGAGGAGAAAAAGAACAGAACCGGGATTTGGCACAAGGGGGGCGAGGGACTCGTAGGAAGAAATGGGATTGTGAATGAAGAGATCGAGTGTGGGCATAGAAGGAGATGAAGGACGAGACATAAATGGGAGCAAGACCATGAGGGATTTAAAAATCATACAAAGAAAGTTGATTTTGAGTCGGGAGGAAAAAGTCAGCCAACCAAGCAAAGACAAAGATTGTGAAATGGGGTCGCGAGGGGATAACTGGTAAAGAAGATGTATAGAAGCATTGAAAATAGATTTAAGAGGAGCCACATGGGAAAGAGGAAGACCAAAGAGAGCAGAAGAACAGTAAAAAGGTGAAAGAAAATTAGAGATGAGATCAGGGGTTTGGTACCACCAAAGGTCAAAAAAGGGCAAGCTTTATGAATGTTAAAGGGATGGAAGCAGCAAAACCTAGAGATGTGAGAGGAAAAGGATAAGTCTGCGGCAAAGTAAAGAAGAAGGGTGAAAGGAGACAGAGAAGGGAGGGGAAGGGGGAAATGTGGTGGCAGGGCAGAAAAGAACTTCAGTTTTAGAGGAGACTAGTACAAGAAAGTGTTCTGACATGCATGACTTGATAGCAAGTAGGCAGGAAGATGAGTTATTGTGAATGGCTGGAGTAAAGGTAGGGAAAGACAGAAAAGGTTGGGTGTCATCGGCGTAGAAGTGGTGGGAAATCCAAAGGGCGAGACAATAGCATCAAGAGGTGAAGTGTAGAGGGAAGAAAGGAAAGGGCCAAGAACCAAGCCTTGGGGGACACAATGAAGGAGGGGAAGTGTGTGAGACGATGAACCAGCCCACAAAACAGAGTAGGTACAGTCAGAAAGAAAGGAGCTAAATCAAGCGAGAACCGAGTTGGCAAATCTGAATGAAGCAGTGAAGCCAAAAGGAGAGTTTGGTCAACAGAGTCAAAAGCTACGGACAGATCTAGAAGTGTGAGCAGAGAGGAATGCTTAGTGTAACATTCAGAAAGAAGAGAATTACAAACAGAGAGAAGAGCAGTCTCAGTTGAGTGGGAGGGGCGGAAGCCAGATTGGAGCGAAGGAAGGATAGAGTTGTCATTGACAAAGGTGGAATCCTGAGTATAAACAAGCCTCTCAAGGAATTTTGAGAGATAGGGAAGAAGTGAGATAGGGTGGAAATTAGAAAGGAGAGAAGTGTCAAGAGAAAGCTTCTTACGAATGGGGACAATAGAAGCATGCTTAAGGCAAGAGGGAAAGATTGAGGTCAAGAGAAAGGTGTTGAGGAGAGTGGTAAAATAAGAGACAAGAAAAGGATAGACTTTAGGAATTAAGGAAGGTGGAATGGGAGCCAAAGTAGAGCCATTGGGATGTGAACGTGTCAGAAGTGAAGACGTTTCTAAGTTCATGGGGGAGGAGGAGGAGATTAGGGAGATAGATGAAGAAGGAGGTAGAGAGGTAGTGGAAACAATGGCAACATGAAGAGAAGCAACTTTAGAAGAGAAATAAGCTGTTAAGTTGGCAGCAGTGAGAGTACAGTGGAGGAAATGATCAGCAGTGGGCGGTGTAAGACGGTGAGAAAGGAATTGGAAAAGACACTTGGGATGAGCAGATTGGGCATACAGAAGGTCAGAGTAGTAATTGCACTCATCTGAAGAAGGGCCTCATCATATAGAGAGTTGTAGGAAGAAAAGGAAGACGAGTCAGCGTCTGAGTGGGACTTGCACCAGTGATGTTCAAGACAGCACAGAACTCGCTGCATTGAACGGAGATGGGAAGAGAGTCAAGGTTGAGGGAGTTTGCGAGAGGGAGAAAAAGTAGAAGCAGGATAAAGGGTATCAATTGAAGAGGAAAGGGATGAAGAAAGAGAGATTGCAGCATCGTCAGCCAAGAGGACGGAGAATGTGGAGTGAGAAGGAAGAGCAGAAATATAAGAAGAGCTAAATAGTGCGGTATTGAAGGCACAGAGATCACGATGGAGAAAGGTGGATGCCTCTGGTCCAGCTAAAGGAGGTGAAGTGGGCGGAAGAACAATGTAGAAAGTGAGAAGATGATGATCAGAGGAATAGATGGCAAGCCAGAGACAGGAGAGCACAATACTGAAGAGACGAATATAAGGTCCAGACTGGAGCCTGATGTATAAGACGGGGGATGGGAAGAGTCGAGGGGTGGTAGGAGTCGAGGATAGCAAGAAGAGGAAGTGAGGAATGAGTAGAGGGAGATGAATATTCAATTTACATAGGAGTATGAGAGGGGTGGAGGAAGGTAGAACGACGGAGAGTAAGGCATCAATGTCCTCACAGAAGGTAGCCACCTCGCTGGGACATCAATAAACCAGTAGGAATGTAAGGGAATAAGGTTTGATGAAGGTGGTTAAAAAATATTTGAAAGAAGGAAGGGGAGAGAGGGTGAAGGAGTGGTAACAAAGGAGGTAGAATAGAGAATGACTGTGCCACCACTGAGTGTCGCAGGATGGTGGGGTGTGCACAAAGGCAGGAGCAGATGTAGAAAGAAAAGCAGGAATTGAGGTATTGGAAGGATATAGCCATGTTTGGGTAATACACATAAAATGAAGATTTAGACAAAGAAAAATATCAAGGACTGAATGGGATTTGTTGCATAGTGAAGAAGCGTTCCAAAGGGCAAGCTTGATAGAATAGGGGGTGAGGGGGATAGATAAGGTTAATTAGATTTCAGGAAGATGAATAAAATGTAGAGGACTGAGATATGCAGCAAGTAGGAATGGGAAAGACAGTATCAGACATGATACAAAGAGAAGGAAAATGTTTGCAGTAGTAAAAGTGTAGCCATCGCAAGGATGGAACAGTCTCTGTAACCAACCACTGGTGGGGCTGGGTGCACAGCATTCAGGGAAACCAGAGAGTCAAGGTGTCCCCACTGATGGAAATAATTTGGCTGCCACATTAACTCAAAAGCCACAATTCGATGAGGGAGTTCGCCCAGGCGAGATGTTGATGGAGGCAGGGCCTATGTGAGGCCAAAGGGGGACAAGCCAAAGTGTGTGGCCATGGAAGCAGAAGTCCAGAAAGTAGATTATCAGACCTTGCGCTTGGGAACTGCGGGGTGTGGAGTCAATTAGGTGGAAAGTGTTGCCCAAATCCATCCATGGACCCTAGGTGTAGGAAGCCAGATGCCACTTCTGATGCTGGTCCAGCCTAGCTTCTTTCTCCACTGTGAAAGCAGAGAAGGAGCCTGTCCTGGCTATGGTGTGAGTATCACCCAGGCATGATGTTTAAGAGGGCAGGAGGCAATGAAAAGGCAGGAAGAGGGTGTGGGCAAGGCCCATAGTAGCAGGTAGTTGGTAGCAGGCACAGATGCCAAGGGGCAGATGGCCAGCCCCACACACTAGGTGAGTGGGGGCTGCAAGGCTGGATGAGTAGCAACCACAGCCTATGACCAAGGAGCAGATCAGAAAGGGGTTCAGGTGCCAATGGTGCAGTAGATAGGCTTCCACAGGTAGATTCCAGGACAGCAGAGGAGGAATTGTGCGGGCAGAAGGTAGTGGGTAGAGGTTGGGAAGTAGAGACAAATGAACAGCCCTCACTAAAGGCAGGAGGGCAGTGCAGAGTGAAGTACTTACACCTTAGGGCACGCATGGTATACACGTGGCACCAAAGGCACAGTGGCAAACAGGTGCCTGTGATGGTCCAGGAGCCACCACACTCTTGCAATATCTACTGTCACATTACAATATACCGTATTATAGGAGCCCGCAGCGCGCAGTTCGCAACCCGAAATTCCACCTCACTACAAATTAAACCTTTCATCTCACTACAACAAGTCTTCACAGCACTTAGTTTAAATATTAGGTTATAACAGTACTTATCGTAAATGATGTGAAGTATTGGTCTAGTGAGAGTTTCATCATAGCTAAGAGCAATCAGTATTTTATGTCACAGCACAGTGGTTTCTACTGTAGAATATCTTGTCTTATTGGGGTAAATTTGGGGTTTGGCTGTATTTTCTTACCGTCATAATATGAGTGGTGGTTTGGTGGTAAATTAGCCTTGCATTTAGATTGGGTTTGGCCTCATATTATTTTAATGACCATACCTTGTTAGATTATATTGGGTAATTTAGTGATATATTGTTTTACAGTATTTAGTCTTGAGTATGGTTTTCTTCCTTATGTTACAACCCCATCATAAAGCAAAACCTTCCTTTCTATTAGAGTACCTCCCAGTGGTCTATAGAGAGCCTTGGACCTATGCACTTGATAGAAAACCAACAATTTTATTTAGAGTGCCACCTATAGGTTGTGGCCGGTATCACTGGCTTATTTACATCCAGTGATCTATGTCATAAAGTATTACTGGCTCATGGACGTCCAGTAATCTATATATTATCTCAGATCACCTCCCATCATCATGCAATGAAGACACACACACACAAGCCTGCTTTATCACTGAATATTGTTAGCTTCCTTTGGGTTGTTGTTCTATCTGCAGTGGTAAATTGACAAGTGCACTACTGATCAAAATAATTATCCCCTGTATATTTATACACATAATTTCACAGATACAAAAATGACACTAAATCCATTTGTTTTCATGGATACTTATTATTTGGAACCTTATTTAGATATTAACACATCTTACCATGGATACATTGCATCATCATCTGACATACAAAAAGATAGAGAAACAGAACAAACAAGCCTTTTAAAGCATGGGTTAATTTTCCCCCATTCTGAACATGGTGAACAGATACATGCAGTGACTACCCTGCCTTTCTACGCTGTTCTAAAGCTCAGTCATTCATGAGGCATTTCACAGTGTCCTCACTTGTACATATATTGCCAAAAATGTTTGTTAGAAGTTCCCCACGCGAGCTTGCTCCACTCACAAAGACAGGCCCAGTCAGCAGGGAATGCTTCTGTAAAGCTTGTGTGTGTGTGGGGAGCAGAGCAAGATTATTTTCTCAGCCAGCACTCTGTACCCTTCGGAACTCCTTTTGGAACTCCTTCTGTCTTCACAACCAAGTCCCCACTAACTCCTCTCCGCAAGCTTTGCCATCTATTTACGCGGCATGTCTGCAGACACTTTCTTCCAATCAGGTCAAAAGCATGTTTTCTGTGCCACCCTTAATTTTTAGAACAATGAAATTCTTGCTCTCTGAGCAACTGCAATTTATTTCCTGCTGCACATATTTTCCCTCTGCTCTCCACAAGTTAACACAGAAGAAAAAGAAGAGAAAAAATGCCAGTGTGCATTTAAACTGTATTACAGCAGTGCCACCAACATTTGTATTTTCACCTCATTCTGCACATGAGACTCCATTATAATGTTAGGAAAATTAGAATTACTATTTAGTAATGTTAATTGAATTAGTCAGTTATATAAATAGTGTAGTCTTCTATGTATGAGGTATCCAAAAAAAAAAGCACTACATTCCCTGCAGTTTCACATTGGGCTTTTGCTGTGTTATGAATTCTGTACTTTGCATGCCACCAACAACATCTTCACATGTTATACTGGCAACACAAACATAAATGTATGTACCACATTACTGCTGGCAATAAAATGCCACTGCATTTTGCAATAAAAAGCATGCCTTTACATTTTGGTAAAACGCTATATATTTTCTTACACATTCCTTCCTTTTGCGACAATTATGGCTACCCAAATCCACAATTGGAGGAAACCCTCATTTCTATCCTTTTTTCTTTCCATCATAGTAACTCAATAAAATGAACATTGAAATTTTTCATAATACATCACTGCTCAATCATAAAAAAAGTAAAATTCATCTCAACTGAGTTCATAAGTCCTTATAAAATATTGTACACGTTTCTTTCCAACTGAAGTGTCCATGTGTATTCAAATGTCTTTGTTGAATTGTGAAATCAATATTTTAAGTTACAATAACAAAATAATAAAATAAAATAAATAAATAAAACAAAGAACTAACATAACTAATTAAAATAATTAAATAAAACAATAAAGTTGTGGGACTCCATCGCCCATACTTCCAGTCACATAGGATAATCTTCTTCACCCACAAAGCTGCAGAAGCTCAATTCAATTCAATTCAATTCATTAAGTTCAATTCATCACTGTGCTATTAATGATGTTCACTATCTTTATGATCACACCTCTGAGACATCTCGATCATCAACTTTTCATCATCTGGTTCTTTCGGTGAAATCTATTTTGGCACCCTTGTATTCTTTTCCAGAGAAGTCATCTCGTTGGGCGTCCCGTTTACTTTGTCTTCACCTCCATATTTCAGCCCGGAGGCTTTGCCTGAGCTTCATCCTGTGGACTCCAAGACTCCATCATCTCTCGTGTCCTCCAGTCCTGTGACCTCTGGCCTCAAATGATATATTAGTCATTCTAAATCAAATAGAAAAGAGACAGATTAAGTACATAGCACAATACCAATTTCACAATTTTACCTTGAAAAAGAAATATATATATAGTTCAAAATATTCAGTTTTCTTCCGCTGAAATTAAGCACATGTTAAAGAAAAAAAAAAAATACATAAGACACCATTAGACATTAAAATATATTTCAACATTGTACCATAATAGTTCAATCTGCTTCAGCCCCTTATATCAATGTTTATCATCTATGGTGTTTTCATCTACCTATATCTATCTAATCTCTATAATGAGGACCACAACTATTTTTTTATTTCTATGATGTGGGATACTATGAAAACATCCACTGCGTCTTCCTTTCCATGTCTTCAGGGCACTTAAGCTGTTTCTACTTGCTCAAGCCTCCTTAATTCATGTTTGGGATGACAGGGCTTAATTTGGTTAACATGAACAAATTTCTTTGTTACCGTTTCACACTCTGTCCTCAATATTTTGTAAACTACTGGAGACACCTTATCCACAATTTGAAAAGGCCCTTGCCAGGCCGCCAGAAATTTAGAATTTTTATGTTTACCTTTTCCAAAATGAAATGTATATACCTGATCTCCTAAAGATATTCTTTCACGGATGTCTTTCTATCATAATATGATTTTGCACTGTCAGCAGCCCTTTCCAAATTTCGCTGCACAAATGCAAATGCATGTTGTAAATGCTTTCTCAGTTCTTCCACATATTCGTGAACTGTAGATGCGCTCACAAGTGTCTGTTCATGTGTCCTGTATAATAAATGTTGTGGCAGTACCATTTTCCTTCCTGTTAACACCTCATGAGGGCTGATACCTGTTGCTTTGGCCGGAGCCGGTCTGATTGCTATCAAAACCAAGGGTAATCGTAAATCCCAGCTGGAACCTGCCTCTGCTACAAATTTCTTTAATATCTCCACAACAGATCTGTTGCAACGTTCAACATTCCGAGAAGAGGTGGGTCAGTATGCAATATGCAGTTTTCTTTTCACCCCCAGTATCTGCCACACTTTACTCATTAAAGCGCTTGTAAAATGACTTCCTCTATCTGGTTCTATTCGTTGTGGTAACCCAAATCTTGAAAATATATGATTTACCAGTAATGTAGCTGTGGTTTGCTAACTACAATCTGGTGCAGGAATACACTCTATCCATTTTGACATCAATCAAACCCCGCTCAAAATATAACGGTTTCCCCTACGCGACCTTTTACAGGCCCTACATAGTCTATTTGAAAATCTGACCATGGAAGGGTGAAGCCTCTTTTCATCAGTGGAGCTCTATACATTGGTGAAGCGGGTTTAAATTGGGCACATTTTAGGCACCCCCTAATATATAACTCCACATCTTGGGACATATGTGGCCAGAAAGCATACTCTTTCAGTATCTCTAAAGTCTTTTGTGAACCTTTATGTCCTGCAGTTATTGCATCATGTGCATGGTGTAGCATTAGCCCTCTGAATGAAAGGGGTACCACCCACTGTATTTGTCCGGTTATGGATTCTTGATCATGAGTCCATCCTGTAGTCTAATTCGTTTTTTATTCTTTAACAATACCCCCAACTCTTCTTTTTCTGTACAATCATTCTCAGTTAAGGGCTTTTGTTCGGGGTCCATTAAATGATTATAATAGATTCCCAAAATTAGATCACCTTTTTGTGCTTTAATCAGATCTTGATCTGGTGTATCATAACTCCATTTCACTCCTGGTTCTTCTACTTCTTTTGGATCCTTAGAGCGTGTAACTGCATCTATTTGTATTTCACCAATTAAGTGTTCAATGGGTAGGAACTCCCCCATCATAGCCCCAATTTCGGCTAAGTGATCTGCTTTATCATTTCCCTCCTTATCTTCTCCTGGAGTTTTTAAATGTCCACAAATTGTCCTCCAATATATTGTTAAATCATTCTCTGACACTAATTTGTCTATAGCCTGTATCATGTTTCCATGCTTGAGGGGCTTTTTTATTATATGAAAGCATGCCTCTTGCTTTCCAGCCAGGCAAATATTCCACAAAGCTATTTTGTGCATAATCAGAATCAGTCACCAGGACAATTTCACAGAATGTATTATCAACTGCAGTAGTAATGCTTTATTAATGGCTGCCAATTCTGCTACCTGACTACTCCTAGCCCCATTTCTCATCCCTATGCTAGGAATGCCTTCGCATTTCAACCAGACATTTCCTATTCCTGATACTAACTGTTTATTACTGTCATTTTCGATGTGAAAAGCACACCCGTCAACTTATACAATTGGTAAATTTGTGCATGTCTTTTCATCAAAAGCTTTGTGTGGTGATTGTTTAAACTCCTGCAAACTAGATTCTACCTCTACTTCGTCTGATACACATTCAGCTGCACAGTCATGTAAATCCGCTAATCCTTGAGGACTGGGCTCTTTTTATTTTGGCCATACCTCACTTCTACAGGAAGGCCTTGTAATGCCAATGTCCATGAAGTAATTCTGGACAGTGCTAGGTTGCCTGACCTAATTCTTTTACTCTGTAAAAACTGCAATGGTTGATGATTTGTCTCAATGATTACCTTTTCTCCTTGAACAATGGGGCGGAAATGCTGCAACGACCACACAGTGGTCAAAAGGGCCTTTTTACATTCACTGAATTTAATTTCAACTTGAGAAAATGCCTTGCTTGCATAAGCAAAGGATTTGTGGTTCAAATCATGTTTTTGAGATAATACTGCTGACATACAATGTTCAGTGAAACCTATTTCTATAAAGACTTCCCTGTTTTTTTATGGGATACGCTAAACATGGTGTCTTTATGAGACATTCCTTTAATTTAGCAACTGCCTCAGATTGCTCCTTTTCCCATTTTCAGGTGTATTCAGCTTCAATAGTTTAGTTAATGATTGAGTAATTTCAGCATAGTTTTCTATACATTTCCTGTTATATCCGTCATTCCTAATAAACTTTTTAAACTTTTCACATTTCTAGGATCTTTCCATTTCTGTATGGCCTCTACCTTTTTCTTTTGTGGGTTTAGTCCATGTTCAGTTACTTCATGGCCTGGAAAATTCACCTTTTTCTTGCACCATTGTGCTTTCTGTAAAGATACATTTGCACCTGCCTTTTGCAATTGGCCTCTTTTATTTAACTCTCTCAAGTCTGCACACAGACACCATTGACCATTTGGCTTTAACACCCCCAAAATGGGAGTGTTGGAGGTGCTATGAATGGGCATGATAATTCCCTGAGACTCCAAGTTTTTCATTATCTCTTCCAATGACTCTAAACATGCCAGTGGCGATCTATATTGGCACACAAATACTGGATTCCTACCACACCCCTCCAGTAATGCGGCAACCATGAAATTAGTTAGGCCACAATCATATGCATCTTTGGCAAAAACACCTTTAAATTCCATAAATATTTTCCTCAATTCATTTTTATCCTCTTCGCTATCACATGCATCTGCTAACAAAATCTGCTCCTCTACCATTTTTGAAAACTCTGGGAAATCCTCCAGTGGAGGAATATCTGTGCTTTATTCCAAATTTGTGGCTGTGTCTCTCTGTAAAGCTGCCACTTTAAATATTTTGGCATATTAGCCTCCACTTCAATATGCTGATTTTCTATTTCATTTTCATTTAAGTCAAATACTGTACAATTTTCTTGGTGACAGCACACTGTCTCATTGGAATTATAAGGGTAAACAGATTGAATTTTAAAGATCCATTCGGGTTGAGAATCCAGATATTCTGGCAACACACCCTGTGCATCTACATATCTCTCAGGAACATTTCCAATCACCATATTATTGAAATCTGCGGTGTAATGTGATTTTTGTATGGCCATTCCTAATGAAGAATTCTCTTCTAAATGAATATTGTGACACCCTTTATTGTTCACCATAGTTTTGGCAGATCCTTCACCAACATCTATCAATGGGGTGTATTCATAATCCAGGCCTTGGTGTTTCATGGATTCATTCAAGTACACAAATGCACCAGAATCTTTCATTTGCTGCCCACTCTTGCACTTTAGTGTTACAGTAGCCTGCTTGGTGAATGCAGGAATGGTAATATACTTCTTCACCTGTAATTCTATTGCATATGGGAACAGTTGTGTGCAATGATAAGCCTTTCTCTTATATTCAAACTTGGGCGCAGACCCCCTTAGCCGGGGCCATATTTTTTGGTTAAGGAAATCTAACACCATACACATTCTGTGCATGATATCATTGTCCATGTAAAAATCCTGTTGTGTTCGACTCACTATCCACACATTGTGGTAGATGGTTTTCTGTCCAATATTAATCTTTAGCATGCATCTTCCTGCAATTCGGTTTTCAAAAATTGGGTTGTCCAGACCAGAGACATATTGGTTCTTAATTCTACATTTTGGGATCTCCTCCCTCTCCATTATTTTCTTCAGTAATTTCTCATTAATAAAGCTCCTTTCCTGTTCAAGCACCAAATTAGCTTTTATCACTCTGGAATGGTCATTTATACCAATGTGAATCCCTGGCTGCTCGTCTTCCATGTGTATTTCAGCAAGGGTAGTAATGTGTTTTTCTGTGTCTGTTTTTGGAATAGTATTCTGTTTCCATTTCTTCTCTTTTAAATAGAAGCGCAATGTGTGTTCATCTGTTTGAGTTTGGACAAAAAGTGGTTGTTCCAAAGAATTTAGGAACTCCCGTCCCCTGCACACTATCTGGTATCTGCGGAGGCAGATCAATAACTTTGATGTATTTCGTATTACTAAATTTCATAACACATTTTTCAATAAACCATTAGATTGGTGAAGCAGTCCGATTAAATAATAAGTTCAAAAAACTTATATAGACAACAAACATAATATTTATTGAACAATATCTCTGGGCCTGACGCGTTTCGAGTAAAAACTCTTCTTCAGGGGCAATCATATTTCACAATCAATTTCTAGAAAAAGATAGAAAAGGTACAACTTAATATATTTTTTAACATGTAATTCAGTTATTAATCAAAACTTTCAAAACATTCAATCATAGATATAATTGGAATACTTGTCAAGAAAGGGCTGAGATAGTACCTCGTAGCTTAGTTAGTTTGTAAAGGTAAACATTAGTCCAGTCAAATCAGTAGTCATGTAATTTCTAACAAATACCAAGAAAGAAGAAGTTGCATTCTTGTTATTTGTTATTATGTTTGTTGTCTATATAAGTTTTGTGAACTTATTATTTACTCGGACTGCTTCACCTATCTAATGGTTTATTGAAAAATGTGTTATGAAATCTAGTAATACAAAATACATAAAAGTCATTGATCTGCCTCCGCAGATACCAGATAGTGTGCAGGGGACGGGAGTTCCTAAATTCTTAGGAACAACCACTTCTTGTCCTCCTTTTTCTTCCAACCTAGTTGCCAAGGTTGAGTTCTGTTGCCCCTGCACCTCAAATTATTCCTAATCCTATCAAGGTTACCTTAAAATACCCTAATACTCTCTTTTCAAACCACAGGTGTGCCCCGTGTTCTTGCTTATCATCTGTTTGAGTTTGCCATTTCTTCCTGAGATCCAAATAAATCTGCCCAGATTGTTTTTCTTTTTTCATTTAGCAATTTATCCTGACACATCAAAATGACAGTGACACTAGGCACACAGCTATTCTGCAGGTATACCTCCACTGCATCATTTGTTTTAGCAACAGTGTGGCATTCATCCATGCTGTTGTTTTGGGATTTTATTTTCTTAGGTCTTAATGATTTTTTGGTTAAAGGCCACAGTACCCCATTTACCCCATCTATGAGAGGAGACAATCTTTTCAGGCAATCTGTTTCCATTAGGAACGGAATTTCATAAATAGGTGTGATCAGCACTTCCTGTTTCATTCTGTGTTTTCCTATCGTTATGCCAACCTCAGTGACACCCACAATAGGCACCTCTTCACCGTTAAAGTTCTGCACTGGGCCTTCACTTTTCCTCTCTGTGATCTGATTCTGTGGAGATCTCCCTTCATTGATACTTTTTACCAAGTCTTTGGACATAATTGTGGCCTCTGCACCTGTGTCAATCAATGCAAACATATTGCACTTCTCTTCCACAGTAATGGGAGCATAGTATCTGTCTTCAACTTCCTCTAACACACACAAAAAGTGCAGATTCTTACTAATTTCAGGATTCACTTTTCTCAGACCTTTTTCACTTTTGGCTAAGCACATTAGTTAATGAAAGGACATTTTCCCCTCCTTTTTGTCCATTTCCATTTGAGAAACCTCACTCATCTCCCCATATTCAGAGGTCATTTGGAGTGTGGCCACTGTTCGCCCTTCCATCCGGGGATGATCAGAGTCCACACTACAATCCTCCAACTGAATATGCGTAGAAACATTAATTGGCAATTTGTCATTTTCTAATTCTGGGCGTGTGTGGGTATTTGGCATGGTACGAATCTTTTTAACTTCATCAAAAATCTGTGGCTCAAAGAACTCTTGAGGTGACAAATCTGTACCCTCCTTTTGAGTACTTATTCTTTCTGCTTGTATTTGGTTAGTGTTTTGATTGTCTAGGGAAAGCGTTCTAGCATCCCACTTACTCCCTGTTCAATTGCATTACCCATGCATGAGTTGTCTTTCTTAAATCTATCCCTTTGTTCTTTTGGAATTTCATGTTTTCCTTTTTAATTTGTGCATATCTCCAACGTTTGATTTAACTCCAGGTTAAACGGAACTTCTTTTTTAGATGTATTTGCAATTTCTGTCACATGTTCATTTGCATATATTTTTGTTTTGAAATCATTAAGCATCTCAGAGTCATTATGCAAAACCAGATCAGGGCAATCTGTCTTTTTAGCACTATAGGTATTATTCTTTAGTCACTTATCATCGGAAACCACCCGGTCATTGTTATGGCCTTCTGCCCCCCCCTTTGATGACTGTTTTTTGGCCGTACAGAGCTTTCCTATTTGTGCAGCCAACATTTTCACTTGGGCTTCGAGACACTGGAATCTTTCCATCTCTCTAAAATCTTCTCTTTGCGGCCTAGGTCGATGTTTTTTGTTTTCGCCCTGATTGAATCTATTTTGATATCTCTCAGGAGAATGATTTCTATTGGGGTTGTTTCAGAATTCTTGATTCATGTGGGGTGGGGAGCGGGGTGTACCCGTCCTTTGGTTATAGTCCCCTGGTGGCGGTGATTCTCTGTATTGACGTGGGGCATAATTCATACTCTCATTTTGTGAGTATTGTCCCCAATGCTGATTTCCATTTTCAGTAAATCGATCCACATACTGGGGTCGGTCTTGATTACCATATATCATGGTATTAGGGTCAAATCTGCTTTGTGTCCCCAATGGCTGGTAGGGACCACTATTTTTTTGATCCTGGCTTTGTCTCTGATTATTATTCATACCTGACATGTCAAGCCGATATCCTGTCCGGGGCATGTCTCCTAAGTACCTAGGGCTAATGTAGCTCTCCCCATTACTAGGATCATGTGATTGAAACATCGGTGCAGGGAGTGACAATCTCTGGTGATTACTCCTTTGTTCAGGTGTCAAATTATTTTTACCTGGACTTTGAGTGGATTCAAGGGACATTTAGTCTGACCTGATCTCCATCACTGTTGCTGAGGATTCTTTAGATTTTGGTCTTGTGTGATTCATTTTTATCATTCTCTCTACCCTGACAATATAGCACCTTATATAGTTGTGTACTTTGGTGCACAATCCATTCAAGGGATTTGTCACGGTCAAATTCACGGACTAACTGTGATATGATATCTTTCTGTAGCCCATAGAAGTAGGCAGTTTTAAACTCATTGGGATTGGGGTCAAAGGATACATCAAAGTGAGAAAAATCTCTTTTTAAGTCTTGCAAAAATTGGCGAGGTGACGCATTAGGCCCAGCTGTAATCGTGTAAGCAACTTTCTTCGCCTCCTGTAATGACTGGAATGGAAAAAAAATGGCGTCTAATCTCTTTTTCAAACTCTGCCCATGAAATGTTCTGCTGTTCATTTAACCCTCTAATGATACTGGCTGTGGGAGCATCCGGAGTTAAGTGAAAGTATTGTCTCTATTGTTCCTTAGGTATCTGGAGGGCTTTAAATATATTATGCACCACTTCTAAGTAGTCCTCTAAACAGCACTCCCCTCCTTTTTTAAATGGTTTAATCAGAGCCTTGATTGATTTCATTATTTTAATAGGGCTACTTGTTGCTATGCATGGAATTGCACTACTTTGTGATTCAACCCTTGTTTCAGGTGTATGGGATTGGTGGCGGCCCCAAATGGGTGTGCCGAATTCCCCAATGGCACTGCAACCAAGTCCAGTCACCGGCCCAGCCACTGGGGCACTATCTTTCCATGTAGAAATAGAATTCACCTCAACTCCATTGAATGTGGTGCCCTGTCGTTTGTCCTGGCACCTAGAATTGCATATTTGGTGTTCAAAATCTTTGCACTTTTTAAGGAGCCTATCTGCCTCCTTTCACAAGCTTTCACAAGTAATTGTTTTCATCAACCATCTTATTAATCACATCTTGCATGTCGCTCATTTGTATTTGGCATTCATTAAATTCTTTGTCTCTCTTGTCTCTTTCTTGAAACATTTTAACCATCTCCTGTTCAGCATTTTGAAGATCACTTTCTTTCTCAAAATGTTCTTTTTGAAAAATCTGCATTTCCAAAACAAATTCATCTTTATCTTGTCTAATATGATCTACCAACCCTTTCAAGTGTTTTAATTCTTGCTCACTATCCTCAAACTGTTTCTTTCTTTCAGACAATTGAATGTCGAGATCTTTACATTTTGACTGCATGTCCTTTTGACATACCTCTAGTTCTGCTCTTAATTTTTCCTCTTGTTCACTAGCTTCATCTAGTTCATTGTTTAACCTGCTAATTAGCTTGGCATCATTTTCTTGCATTCGCAGAAACCTATTTAAAATTAACCATGTCTTGGCACATAGCCGTATCAGACAATCTTTCTCTGCATGTTTATCAGCAGCATTTAATAATCTCAAAAGACAGACTTGAATTATGCTACCTTCTGCAAAAATGCTGTGTAATGGTTCTTTCTGGACTTCACCATATATGCAGTCATGCCATTCTGTGGCATTATTTGATGACCATGTCCCATGTGCATATAGCTTTTCCTCCAGATATTGCACTAAATCTGGGAATGTGGCCTCCATTTGAGACATTCTGAAATTCACTTCTAGTGTCACACTGCTCTCATAAAATAGGTTCCATTTAATGCATATATGGTAGTGTGAGACACACTAGCCACGCCCAGTAGGTGCTCTACAGCCACTTTCCCGGCCAACGCACCATTAACTGTAGGATATTTTGTCTTATTGGGGTAAATTTGGGGTTTGGCAGTATTTTCTTACCGTCAAAATATGAGCAGTGGTTTGGTGGTAAATTAGCCTTGCATTTAGATTGGGTTATGCCTCATATTATTTTAATGACCATACCTTGTTAGCTTATATTGGGTAATTTAGTGATATAGGGCCTCATTACGACCCAGGCGGTAAGTTACCGCCTGGGCCGTGACTTTACCACCATGGCGTAAACTACGTTTACGCCATGGTAGTTGGCGGACTTACCGCCCCATTCCGAGGTTGGCGGGGCGGTAAGTCCCCAATCCCCATTTACCCTTCCCCATTCCCATTTTTGCCCCATAGGGCATAATGGGAGTGGGGAAGGCGTTAATTACGCCACCGTAAATTACGGTGGTGTAATTAACTCCATGGTCCCTTAGCGCCATGGATTTTAACACCTGCTAAAAGCAGGTGTTAAATCCGCCATGGCGCTAAGGGACCTCGTACTCAGGTGGTAAGGGTCGGCGCTGTTTACGCCGTCGTAAAACCCTTACCGCCTGAGTCGTAATGAGGCCCATATTGTTTTGCGGTACTTAGTGTTGAGCATGGTTTTCTTCCTTATGTTATAACCCCATCATAAAACAAAACCTTCCTTTCTATTAGAGTACCTCCAAGTGGTCTATAGAGAGCCTTGGACCTATGCACTTGATAGAAACCCAACAATTGTATTTAGAGTGCCACCTATAGGTTGTGGACAGTATCATTGGCTTATTTACATCCAGTGATCTATGTCATAAAGTATTACTGACTCATGGACGTCCAGTTACCTATATATTATCTCAGATTACCTCCCATCATCATGCAATGAAGACACACACACACACGCCTGCTTTATCACCGAATATTATTGGCTTCTTTTGGGTTGTTGTTCTATCTGCAGTGGTAAATTTGCATGTGCACTACTGAACAAAATGAATCTCCCGTGTATATTTATATGCATAAATTCACAGATGCAAAAAGGGCACTAAATCCATTTGTTTTCATGGATACTTATTATTTGGAACATTATTTACATAATAACAAATCTTACCATGGATACATTGCATCATCATCTGAAATACAAAAAGAAAGAGAAACAGAACATACAAGCCTTTTAAAGCATGGGTTAATTTTCCCCCATTCTGAACATGGCGGAAAAATACATGAAGTGACTTCCCTGCCTTTCTACGCTGTTCTAAAGCTCAGCCATTCATGCAGCATTTCACAGTGTCCTTACTTGTACATTTATTACCAAAAATGTTTCTTTGGATTTCCCCATGCAACCTTGCTCCACTCGCAAAGACAGGCCCAGTCAGCACTGAATACTTCTGTAAATCTTGTGTGTGTGGGGAGCACAGCGAGATAATTTTCTCAGCCACCGCTCTGTACCTCTTGGAACTCCTTCTGGAACTCCTTCTGTCCTCACAGCCAAGTCCCCACTAACTCCTCTCCTCAAGTTTTGCCATTAGCAAAACTCAGAGCCTTCCTACTTTATTTACCTGGCATGTCTGCAGACACTTTCTTCCAATCAGGTCAAAAGCATGTTTTCTGTGCCACCCTTAATTTTTAGAACAATGAAATCCTTGTTTTCTGAGCAACTGTTTCAATTTATCTCCTGCGCATATTTTCCCTCTGCTCTCCACAAGTTAACACTGAAGAAAAATGCAGAGAATTACAGTAGTGCCACTAAAATACATATTTTCACCTTATTTTGCACATGAGACTACATTATAATGTTAGGAAAATTAGAATTAGTATTTAGTAATGTTAAATGAATTAGTCAGTTATATAAATAGTGTAGTCTTCTATGTATGAGGTATCCAAAAAAAATGCAATTCATTCTCTGCAGTTTCACATTGGGCTTTTGCTGTGTTATGAATTCTGTAGCTTGCATGCCACCAACAACATATTCACATGTTATACTGGCAACACAAAAATAAATGTATGTACCACATTACTGCTGGCAATACAATGCCACTGCATTTTGCAATAAAAACCATGCCTTTACATTTTGGTAAAACACTATGGGCCTCATTACAACTCAGGCGTTAAGGGTTAACGCCGTCGTTAACCCTTAACGCCTGATTCCGATTTTAACGGCTGCTTTTAGCAGCTGTTAAAATCCATGGCGCTAAACCGCCTTGGTGCTAATTACGCCACCGTAATTTACGGTGGCGTAATTAGCGCCTTCCCCACTCCCATTATGCCCTATGGGGCAAAAATGGGAATGGGGAAGGGTAAAATGGGAAATGGGGATTTACCGCCCCACTCACCTTGGAATGGGGCGGTAAATCCACCATCCACCATGGTGTAAACGTAGTTCGTCATTAAGAGGTTTGCAGCTAGGAAGGGAGCATATAATGTGGAGGGTATACTTGTCATCTACAGAACGAGTATCAACCCTGGGGTTCTATGCGGACTGGAGGGTCTTTCCACTCGACATGTTCGATGGCTGGAAAAAATCGAAGGGAAATTGCTCCGGTTATATCCGGGTCTCCAGAGCGCAGTGGCAGTCAAGGCACGAAGATCCAAATTTGGACTGCCATTGATTAGACTTCTATGGCTTTGACAGTGTTGTAAACTGTTCTTAAAATGACTGCCCCTTTAGCCTGATCCTAACTCTCTCCTTCGCGGTTTCTCACCTCTCTGATGAGATTCCTAATGTTTTCTTGCAGGAATTGCAGGCGTCAGCTTTATCAGTATTAAGCAATGTAGGTATATCTTCGGATCAGGCTTTGGAATTACCCAATGTTCCTCTTGTATAAATAAACAAAACAAGGGATTGGGACAGCGTGGCGTGTTCAAATATCATGGGAAAAAAAGATCTAACAAATACAATATACAAGGTTTTCATTTGATATGAACTCATCAACCCAACCCAACCCAATGGAATTACCTGACTAAAATGTGTGCCATTGATCAGAGGAGATGTATTACCTATTAACACTTTAATTGACTCTCTACTCTTGAGTACATTGGTAGTTGGTCTAGTATGCCATATAAAGAAAGGTTACGCCGTCTTCATCACTCTACAATTGAACCCAGTCGCCATGTTCTCACCTCCTGTCCATCCCTATGGTCACATTACTCAAAGGGCCATCAGGGGTTTGTAACTCACGAAGAACGTATCACTACTGATCAATGCTGGAGTGTCATATTTCGGTCAGACAGTTGGAAATGATATCTGCTTCTTTTAGCATCTGGAAGGAGGCACTAGCACTTGTTTGAATCAGCACTTTAAGATTGCACTTGACAACTGATTTTATGTGAATTATTGGAATTTATGTGAACATGTTTTTAAGCCTGAATCTAGAATTAGTTTCTTTTATCTCAAATTAGTGTATATCTTCCTTTTCTAATGATTGCATGTTAAGTATCGTTATTGAATTGTGTTGTATTGTACAGATGTACAATAATGGTTTATGTCATATAAAGTTTGTATGCGCTAAAGGTTGATTTATTAACCAAATGTACACAAACCTTTTTTTTTTAGAAACTCTTTTCAGACAGCTGGGCAAGTAGAATCGTATGCCATCATTTTCAGAAATATATGCCCTTCCCTTACACCTGGAACTTTTCTGAATGGACTAAGAAACATAGGCTTGGCTGGCTTTGTCAACAGAAGCTCTAGTGAAAGCCAATTCCAAAAGAGTGCGAGAGCCCAATGTACGTCCCAAAGTCAAGAATATTTCAGGGCATTTTAATATGAATGCCTTTCAACAATTGTGACACGAATCGATGTTTGCTCACTCGGCCATTTTCCCCATAGGCTTGTTTGAAGGACATAGCTGACGTGCAACAATTCACAGTTTAATAAGAGAACCAAGTTGCAGACATCTGTACTCACCTTTATCTAATTTGACGAGGAATGACAAATCCTCCCTTTATTGAGGAATGTAAGAATAGTGGAAAAGTAGCTTACCTTCGTAAAAATCCAGTTCCCATGAAAGGGCATCCTTTCTTTTACAGATGACTGACAAGTCTGAAGTCCCATGACTTCTCCCTTAGACCCGATAACTTCAATTTAAATCTGAGTGTCATCAACATATGATCGCAAGCTGAACCCCCAGGATTTTAAAAGATGGACAAGATGAACTAAATGGATGTTGAACGGGAGAGGAGATTGGAAAGGTCCTACTTGAATTCTCAGAAAGTGACCCTCGTTAAAGATTTGAAGGGAGCTTTTGGTCAACCAGAACACTGAAACCAGAGTGTTGATTAAGATAAAATGATTGACTATGAATGGCTGTAGTAACATTTAACATTACCAAAAGCCACCCATTACTGACGGAAATCAGTGGGTAATCCTTAAAGCCCAGTAAAGCCATCTCATTGCTGTGACCTGGGAAAAATCCATATTGAATTTGTTTAGCGATATCGATTGAAATCTAAAACTATTTGTAGTAGCGTAAACTTCAATATTTCCATTACTTTGGAAAGCATCAACAAATTAATGATGGGCTTGGAAGTTGGCTAGAATGAGAGGATCCAACCCAGCTCGATGGCGTGCAAGCACTAACACCTGTACAGCATGAGTGGTGGAGGCACCTCAGCGTGAGTCAACATCTGGAAAAAAAACAGTTATATATGTTCAGTCAATACACTACAATAAATTAAGACATTATTTTCCCTAGGGCAAACTACACTTGGCATTTTCTCTCAGCACAGCAAGAAAGAGTATATTTTGGGTGGAGGGGCTTCGTTTCAGATTGTGAGGAAATGCAACGTGGGAGGCACTTTGACATTTTTCCAAGTGGTTTTTGCCAGACATCTGACAGAATATATGGTCAAGGGGTTTTTCCTACCACCCTTTAGCAGTTAACAGGTGCCTACCATTTTTCAAGATTTTGATTCATCACCATACACTCAACAACTGTGAATGATTCACCTTTTAATGAGATCATTTATTCTGTTATTGTCCCTGAGTAAGGATGTGTAAAGGTCCGAAATTAATTGGACACAAAATTGGTAAACATTTTGCGCCTGAGTCATGGAATAATGTGCACTGAAAATCAGGTACTTGCGTGCAAAATTGCACGTAAATCCTCATTTGTCGATTCATAGAACACAATGCGCAGGATTTACCCGGGACTTGAGAGCAATTTGCGCCAGTCCACCACATCACTGTGACCCAACGAACGCCTTGCACAAGACTCCAAGAGAAGGGCTGGCCAGACCTGCACAGCCACCGAAAAAGGGGGCAGAACACGTGGAATGAGGAAGAACAAGCAAAAACATGGGGGTTACGAGGAACGTACAACTGTCCCCCTCCTACCTGATCTCTCCTCTGCTTTTGACACAGTCAACCATACCACCCTGATCAATCGTCTCTTTGACAAACTGGGTATCACTGATCAGGGTCTGGCCTGGCTGACCTCTTTCCTCTCTGATCGACCCTCCCAGGTACAACTTGGGTCCTTCCTATCTTCTATCTCCCTCTCTACCTGTGGTTTTCCCCAGGAGTCTAACCTCTCACCCTAGCTTTTCAACCAATACCTGGCAACTCTCGCCTACTGCATTTCCATTTTCTGCTCAAATTTCCAGTGCTATGCAGATGACACCCAACTCATTTTCAGGCTTCCTTCAGCCACCTCCTCTCCTTCCCTTATCTTTGACTGCCTAATCGCCATTGAAAATTGGTGTGCCGCCAATGATCTTTGTTTAAATGCCAACAAGACTGAGATCCTCCTCATTGGTACACCTTCTCCAACCTTTCCCCTCACTCTCTGGCCAGCCTCCCTTAGCCTTCCTCCTGTCCCTACCTGCAAGGCTTAGAGCATCTAAAACCCTCTGCATTGTCCACAAGGCTTTCTGGGGCCTGGGTCCAAAATACCTTCAACTATCCCTCTGTAAATACCTCCCCTCTCGAGCGCTTTGCTCCTCTACCTCTAAATCCCTCAGGGTCAGTCGTTTCTCAAAGAAACAAGCTGGGGGTAGATCTCTGTCTTCGGCTGGGGTATCCCTTTGGAACTACCTCCCTGACATGTTTAAACTTGAGGAGAACCATCTACGGTTCCGGAACTCCTCAAGACCTTCCTCGTTACTTCTGCCTTTGCCACTCTTCTCCCCTGCTGATCTGCTTTCTCTCTCGGCACTGTGCACCTGGCCACCCTCTGTCCTTCAGGCATAGGTACGTGCTCACCCTGACACCCTCCTGCACTGCCTCCAGGCCACCGCTTGCACTGGGGCTTGTATCTGCACCCATATAGTCCCCACCCACTTCTCTCCTGCAATTATCAGATACACCCTATCTGACTAACCCGCCACTTACCAGATGCACTACCACTGTTTATCATCTTTATTTATTTTACTTATTATTGATTTTGTTCTCTCCTATGCTCTGCACTTTCCAATTTCTCTCCCCTTCCATGCACTTTCCCCTTTTTCCATTCCCCATGCACTTGCGCGTTCTCAATGTCACTGGGCCTAGTAAGATCATTATTTTTGTTTCTCCCCTGTGCCCCTCCCTTCGCTTGGTCGCGCTCTGAAACACATGGGTGTGAGCGCAATATAAATAAAATATCATATCATATCAAACAATCACACCGCCCATACGTGCGCAAAACAAACATATTCATGGAATTGAACAGGGAACGCCAGTGAGAGCGAAAAAGCATGCGCACATCCAGAAACACCTACGTCATGCGATAGCAGGCGTAAACGTCAATGTGCACACTAATAAATGAATAAAAAGCATGCACGATCAACAAACACACAGATACAGCCACGATGAATGTATCATTTGTTGCAGCAATCATCCAAGGACACCGCAGGAGGAGGAGGATGATCAGGGCCCGGATCTTCCACCCAAGGACCAGCCTTTTTGGGATGCCTGATGACCAGGTCTATGGCAGGTATACGTTCCACACCCATATCATCCTAGACCTGGTCACAGAGTGGGAAGATGACCTCACATCACCCACCATGTGCTCCCAAGCATTGAGACCCTTGCAAAAGGTGCTCACTGCACTGCATTATTTGGCCACTGGCTCACTCCAGCAGACGACTGCCATAGTAGGTACTGCCATAATAGGTGGCATCTCCCATGCCATGCAGTCTCGCTGTTTACACCAGGTGTTGCCAATCATAACTGCACATCCGTCTGTCCGCCGGCATACCTATATGCCCAGACCACCGGCAGAAAAGCAAGCAGTGGTCCAGGATTTTTATGTTTGGCGCAGCTGCCAAAAGTGCTAGGTGCCATTGATTGCACCCATGTTGCTCTACGTCCACCTCGCGCAACATGACACATCTACCGCAACTGGAAACATTGGCACTCCATCAATGTTCAGGTTGTGTTTGATGCCATGGGCATCATTACTGAAGTGTATGGCAACTATCCTGGTAGCACACATGATAGTTACATCTTCAGGATGTCCCTTCTACACCAGACCCTGCAAGCTGGGAAGCATGGTATTACATGGCTCATTGGCGAGTATGAATGGACATAAACATGCATGCATGTTGCACACAGACCAATAGACACTGCCAACAAATGACACAGACAACCATTCTCACCTCTACAGGGGACAGTGCGTACCCTCTTAGCACATACATGATGATGCCATACACAACCCCAACACACCTGCCGATGTAAGGTACAACGCTGCCCATATTGCAACTCGGGGCATAGTGGAACGCACATTCGGAGTGCTCAAGTCACGTTTCTGCTCCCTTGACCACTTTGGGGGTGTATTGCTATATGCACCACCAGTAGTCTGCAGGATCACTGTGGCTGCATGTGTCCTGCAAAATGTTGCAACATGGCGTGTCGGGTCCCGGTGGACATGGTGGTGGCACACCATCCACACCCAGAGGCACACCACTTGCGTATGGCAGGTCAAAGGGCACATGGAGAGTCTGTATTTACCCAGGTTGTTGAATCTTTTGTCACCTAAAATCCTTCCCCTGTGGAGTGGACATGATCCCGCCAAATCCCAGGTGCCATTCATTGATGACAATGGGCCAATCCACTGTGTCCACAAAACCACTGTGAGAAGGTGTCCTTGGTAGTGCACAGTTGTGTGCATCCCTTAGAACTGAAAGATATTCCAACTTGTGTTTCCAAAAGAAACACATTGAATAGGAAGGACACCACTACCACAATGCCAACCATTTAATTAAATCACCTTTTTGGCACCAAAAACATCCCATATGACTAACTAACATACCTGTCAAATGTGTAAGCAGTGATAAATCCTGAAATATCATGTCTGAACTACAAGCCATACATGGCCTCATAAATTAACATGGACACAAAATATAACAAGCACAATGGCATATAGCTGCACACATGTCCTGGAATATGCATGATACACACAAACATGCCCCTATTGTGCAGTGTAGAAAAGCAGTGCAGTATCTCTCCACATGTTACTCAATTTGGCAACATGACCACAATAAATAAACCCCATCCTAAAAACAACAATTAACAAGAGGTAATAGACAATTGTGACAATGAGGGTGACCCACCAGAATTGCCACATCCAGACATGCACCAACTAAAGTTGCCATTCCATAACCATCAAGATAAATGCACATCTTACCTGTCCCCTGGGCATGCAGTCGACAGTCAAATTTAATCCCATTAAATAGTTAGCCATCATTCCCTGACATAAATATCTGCAGACAATGAACAAAACGAAACAGAGTGCAGCTAACAGATCCATGCAACCAAAAACTCAAGACCGACAGGCCCCCCTCGGTGACATATAACACATGCAAACAACAACTCACAAGACAACCATCAACATGTGCCCAGTACACATGCAGCAACACCTGCACACTGCATGCAAATCAAACATGAAAAACACACACACTGACAAATAACAACAACCTCCACACTGCCTGTCCCCCTCAATGACAGGTAGCAAATGTGCATGTCACATATCCCCATTCACAAGATAATGGCACATACACAACACACGCATCAGTCAACATGATGTATGAAAATGAAAAGACATCAAATATGCAGATAATTGAGCCACACAAAAAGCAGGGACACCCCAGGAAGCCTACCAATGACATGATGAGGCATGCCATCACCTTCGTAGTATTGGGCCAGTGCACTGAACACAGTCATGGTATGCCATGATGCAAAGCACAAGAATGCAAGTACACACATACTCACATGTTTCACTTCAGGCAGGATCATGCTTGATGCAGCAATTCACAGAGGCTGATGTCAGACTGGAAGGCTGGCCACCGAGGCAACTGCCACGGAAAACATAAGCAGACAAGACAAAGCAATGTGATACTGCAAGCAAGGATAAATGCATGCTAAACGTAGGATGCAAAGTAAAAGTGTAAGGTCAATGAAGACTTCATTGTGACAGTATGCAATTGGTACAATTGTGCATTCAATGCAATGCAGCAGTGCCATGCACCCAGTTGCAGTCAACTTGAAGCTGTAAACACCATGGTGCAGCATGCATGGGTCATGCATGTGAAAACACCATCACTGCAAAACGTAATATGCTGGTACACAACATAGCATCCCAAACATGTGCATCAATGGTTCCATGGTTGTGGCTCGTAACTGGCACTGCACACCATAATTGCGGAACCCTAAGCAAGAGAGGCCAAATGTGTCCTTGAACTATTACCTCACAAGCATTACAAGGGATGTCAAGTGTCACACACATGGTGAACGTGCAATGAGACACACATCAGCACAAGCATCAACACCTGTCATAGGCCACAAAAAGCCGGCCCTGCCACCCACTCCCAACCACCAAAGAAAGGCCCAAACAGTTGGAACTCCCACAATTTTGAATATGAAACCAGTGGCCCCATCAATCCATAGAAACAACACCATGCCCAGACCTATCACCAGAACCACATCTTTTGAAACATGCACTTGTGAAGTAGTACTGGTGCCCCACAAGATGAGTCAATCCAAAGTGATCATACACAGTGCAAGTCTCACAGCCAAACACCAGACAAGTGTCTGCAAATTCCCTTCACTTACCTGCACAGGGTACCCACCGGCCTTGCATATGAATCAACCCATTGGGAGACACATTCCCTAAATGCAATGACATGCATAGTAACAAACGAAAGAACATGCACATCCATGACATTACATGAACGGATCCTGAAAATATGCAGAGTGCACCCACTGCAGAAGCACCACAGGGTGAAAGAGGGTGACAGGACATAGATTTTGATCTGCCCATCAGTGCAGCGTACCACAACAGAGAGAGGGAGAGAGAGTGACAGTGAGAGGGAAGTCCAAGTTAAACACACATCAAGGAGTTGACTGCCTGGATTGGAGATGGCCAATGACATGCACTACACCACAGTAGGTACGGGCATAGATGAGTCTACCGAGTGAGTTAACACGGTGACATAAGTAGCACTTAAAAAACCATCCTGGCATGATAGCATGCAAAGTACATATAAGTACAGTTACACGTGCAGCAAACATGGGGAACAATGATGCATGCTCAACATGCAAGACCGTGCTCATGCTTACCCGCTGACTGCTCCCGCATGGTGTGAATCCTGCATCACCTTCACCAGGAACTTACTGACAGGATGGCCAGTGCCTGGTGCCTGGTGAAGGCCATGGGGAGCATGGACGTCAAAGGGTGCAGTATGTCTCCCCCGGGAAAGCAGTCTCGGCCAGATTATGGATCACTGAAACAACATGGTAGAGGTTATTACAACAGGCATAGTGAGGCACCATCGTCACAGCACACATATACAAGGATACACTGAAGCCATAGTTACCTGTACATGCCATCCAGTGCACGACCATGCAAACATGTAAATTGACCTAACTATGCATGCCTACATGTTCACCACTGCAAATGTCATGCCCTTGAGAGGTCAACTGCACAACTCAAGGTCAAAATAAAAATAATAAAACTGGAAAGGGCAACTCAAAAATGACATGCCAACATCCGGGCCTGGGGTCAACAAAGGTATCAAAAAATGTACAAACAAATCAAAAATGTCCATCATGGACTGGGGAGGGGGACAGATCACCCAGGGGGGGGAGGGCAGGGTGCATGTCCACATCCACACAGGAGGCATTGTTGTGCTGGCTCCCCCATCCTGCATTGAATCTGAAGGTGGAAGTGGGTCTAGAGGCTCACCACGCAGTACTCTGGCATGACCTGGTCCTCAGTTGCAGCTGGCATACGTGTCACTGATGAATGCACCAGCAAACTGAGGGGTTGGAGGTCACTATGCACAACCTCACGGGTTGCACAGAGTTCCTCCGAGAATGTCTGCCTCAATTATAACATCTGCTGTTGGAACAATCTTCTGCTGGCTGCCCCTTCCTCATGGATTGCAGCTCTGTGGGCCAACAACTCACCTCTCAGATCTTCCCTGTGTGCCTGACCCTCTGCAAGCAGGGATGCATGCATACACTGCAGATCTGCCCGTAGGCCTTTGATATTGGTCTTCATGCACAGCCTGTGGGAGCGGCATGTGGACCGCATGACCAGTAGCTGTTGCCCCACCTGTGTTGCTGGGGGGTTCACAGAAGCAGCCACCCTATCCATGCCCTCAGCTGAACTCTCATAGGCAGCACCCTGTTGGTGTGTGGAACGCAACATCTGCTGCTCCAATGCTGTCTGCCCAGCCTGCACACATCCCCCATGTGTGCGGGGCCCACGGCTGCCTGACCCAAGGGAGCATGGCCATTACTGTGATGCCTCTGTCCTTGGATGAAGGACTGCAACACTCCCTTGGACATCTGTCCCAGGACCGGAAATCTATATATGACCACGTGGTCTTGCAGCCATAACCACCACAGACAGGTGTGACACCACTGACTGGCCTTGTGAAGGCACCTGACCCCCTGCAGACTCACGGGCCCCGACTGCTCCACCCATTGGTGCACTCAACTCGGCCAGCATTGAGGGCTGCACATCCGGTTCAGCATCAGATCCAGTTGAGTCCAAAGAGTCCGAAGTGTCTGCAGCATTGCTCAGGATGGTTTATAGCACCAGTGGATTTTCACAACCTGCCACACCACATCCTCCACTGGTGGTCTGAAGCACCACAGACTCTTCTTCATCCTCTTCCTCCTCCTCTGCATCTGGTGCCTCCTCACCTGCACATGGACAGAAAAAGACATGTGTGGTCATATGCAATGTGTATACAGTAAACATGTATGTCACATTGCTGTCATACAACAAAATGCAGGGCATGTCACCATAAGAAATACAGCATCCACACACTATGGACAACAAACTATCTGAACATGGCATATGCAGACTGGCAACCAAATCCCTGCTCAGGGCAATGCTGACAGTGGACACATTGTCAACCAACAGGGTCATTAAGAAGCACATTATGGCCCATGGCACCGCAAACTGTTGGCTAATACCAGTTAAATGGGCATGGACATGTCGCTCTGTGACGTGCAATTACATCACATGGCAACAGACATACACAGATATCCACATTCAAGTCTGCATCCATCACATGCCACAACAGTGTTGTCCTGGTACAGGGAATGTACACAATGGAAACAGTCCCAGTTGATGTATGGCTGTAAGAGTACCACCTAGGCAAGGTCTGTAAAGTGGCGAGGGTAAGTTAATGGAGTTGTAGATAGGAACAAGGTACACAAAAGGGAGAGGGGCATGGACCCATGGAGTGTGGGCTGAGTGTGGGAGGGTAACATGGAGCAGGCCTCACAACGATTTGACTCAGGAGTCATTGCCATTGGGGCAGCAGGGGTGTGCACACTCACTCAGGGCATGCCATAATGCGTGTTGGTTGTCATCTTGGATGTTCTATGTAGCATGAAAGCACCTATGTACATGTGTGAAAAAAGATTCTATACGCTGCAGGACATGAAGTGTAACTCCTATTTCAGACACAAGCACATGTCTAGCAGAGCAGAATCACTGACATCAAGGATGCAGATAGCAAGAGTGCACGTTGTGGTATCATGTTGCTTATGTTGTGGGGGTATGCTAGTGGGGGATGAGTACTGTCACACGGACATGTTCAACTGATGTACAACACATGGTTTGTATCCATTCTTGTGTACACTGGACAGGAGTCAGCACACCACATGACAGCACACCACATGACATGGTTCACTCGGGGCAGTCATTCAAATGCACCCAGACCACAAAAATACATCTTGGTGATGTTTCACTTCACTTACTCAGGATGCACAATGTTGGTCACTCACCAGATGTATCCTCATTTCCACACCTTGCACCTGCTCCAGTAGAATGAATTGGCTTATAGCCTCTTCATGCTCAGTCAGCTCCTCCTCCTCTGTTGTACCCCCTCCAGTTACCAGAGCAGAGGCGAGGTCGGCACCCAGCCTCGACTTGGTGCGACGGATCCAGCGCCTTACTACCTGTGCAGCAGTGCACTTTCCAAATCCTAAGGTGTGGATCTCATTCGTGACATGATGCCAATGCACCATACGCTGAGCAGGTGTATGTGTGTTCCCCGGTTGCTGGCACATGTCATTGTGATAAGTGGCCACGTAGTCTATGAGGATCTGGAGTTCTTCATCATGGAAGTTCTTCTTCCTCAACGTTCCATTGTCTTGTGCGGTGTCATGGGTGTGAGCCTGTTCCTTCTGGCCTAGGGCATGGCATTGCCTCCTGGGGCTGGTGAAGCTGCCTCCACAGCACATCCCTTACCCTTTCGGGCTGGGGAAGCTGCTTCTGCAGCATGTTGCATACCCTTTCAGGCTGGGGCAGCTGGTTCTGCAGCACATCCCAGAACCCTTGGGGCTTGGGCAGCTGCTTCAACAGCATGTCGTGGATCCCTTGGATTTGGGTAGCTGCCTCCACAGTACGTCTCTGACCACAGCCATATCTGCTCCATTTTCCTCTTGGGGCCTTTCCACTCATGTTTCCGGTGTAAGGGAAAAATGGAAGGCATACCAAGCAATTGTCCTGTGCAATTTGAGTGAGAGAGCAGTCTATGTGATGGAAGACTTAGTACTGTGGACCATAAAGGCTCTAATGTACCCCAAGTGTGAAAAATACAGTATGCATAATGCTCAGGGACACCTACATAAAAGTAAATGTGTACAAAATACCAGGATAGCTTCTGAAATAAAAAATAATGCGGTACGCATTATGCAGTGGCACCCATCAACACAAAAAGCATGCGAAAACCCTGTAAAGCTACCAGAAAGGTAAGAATAGTGGTACACAATACACAGGGGCACCCAGAGTTGAGAAAAAGCATATGCAACTCACTCTTAGCCCCACAAAAATCAAAAGTAGATGCATGTATGCGTTGAGGCAAATTCTCCACCAAAATAAGAAGTTTGTACTGTCCCTAAAGTGAACGGATTGCGTGACACCCCAAAATATGCAGTACTCCACTCGTTCATCTCCTCCCCTTTGCACACAAGTTTGGAGTTACTTCTACACGTACTAATGTATCCCTGAATATGGGGTGCTGAACGCCTGCATGCAGCGTGTGTCACGAAAGTTACTCGCTGAGGTCCTTTTCTCAGATTCCATGTGTCCACGCTTATTCTTTCTGTGCAAAGTCCCTTCACTATGTTCATGACTGCCATCATTGCAAGACACAGAAGACCCAAGCTCTTGCCCCTGGGCGATTTTGCCTGCCTTCATCTGACCTGTGCTTCCTCCAACTTCGCCATCTGCTGCTGCCTGGAGTGTGCCTTCTGCCCACCTGCACTGCATTTGGAGTGCCTGCTGTCCTGCTCCTGTCTCCGGCCATGTGAGCACCTCAGCTGCTTCGCTGGACTCCCTCCTTGCCTTTCCACCACCACCACTCCTCAACCAAGCTCCGGGACCACCTTGCCCAAAGACATCTGCCTCGTAGGTTGCCATGTCTGCTCCATCATCATCAGACCAGAGTGGCAACCTCACAGCAGGGAAGTTGACATCCTGGTGGTGAAGGTCCTGAAGCATTATGATTCCCTCTTCAACCCTGTGATGCAACATGGCAAGGAAGGATGTCAGCAGATCTGGTAAGGGATCACGGATGCCATCAACTCCAAGGGGGTGGCAGTCGCTCCTTCAAGATCCTGCACAAGCGCCAGGACCCATGGCAAGGCCCTCGATTCATACAGGCCAGTGCTACTACATAGGGGCACTGTGCACACAGGTGCCGGATGTCAGGGAAGAACATGGGGTCCTGGAGAGGTTTTACCCGGCGCAGCACACCCAGGTCTGCAAATTACGCCAACGTCTGGAATCGACTGGTGAGTAGCCATGTTGTGCACTGCTCTACGGTACATGTGTGTTATGAATGTACCAGCATGATGGCAGTGACCCCCTTAGGCTTGCAGCAAGTATGCTTCTGAGACAGTTGTCTGCATGCATGCCCCAGTCATTGCTCTCAATGTGTGCATTGAGGCATCTTTGGATTTTAACTGTGCTCTTACTCGCATTGTGTGTTGCATTGCTGTCTTGCAGACCATGCACATGCAATGTCACTTGTGTCTGTGACATTCCAGGATGGCAAGTGTGCCATTTGAGGTAGGTAGTGTTGCCCATGTCATGTGCATTCATGATGCTCATGTGTATGTGCCCAAAATGGAAATCTGTGACTGTGCATCACTCACGCATGTGCATGTGCATTTCGATGTCTGTCTTAGTTATGTTGTGGCATTACAGTTCACAGGACTCTGATGTGATTGGTCATGGCACTGCTTGGGCCCTCTGAGTTGATGTGTGTGCATGACATGTGTATATGCTTGTTACTATGGCATGATCACATGTGCATGTGCAATTGATGCATATGTATATGGCATACGCAATAGATTGGTTGTGACAGTGGCATGTAGTTTGATGTGATTGTGTGAAGTGATTTCCAAGCAGGTTTCTGCATGGATGTGGATTGCATGTCCATGTGTGTGGAGGTCTATGATTGTCCCCTTGGCAAGTCATGCTCCTGTGAATATTGGTGATGCCACGCTGGCTTTGGTGCAAAACACTGATGTTGCCGTTCTGTGTCTCCTTTTCCACAGTTGCATCTGATGAAGAGGGCGGAAGCACTGCTGTAGAGCAGGGATGCAGGGATGCCTCCTCCAGGCAGAGGCGCAGGCCACAGACAGGGCACCCATGACAGTTTATCTTCGGGGATCGATGTGACTAAGACAGTGCCAGTGACATTGGGCATGGCTGCAGGGAGTAAATCCAAGAAGGTGAAGGTGGGCTCCTCAGCAGCGGTGGGGCCAGGCGATGCCACACAGGGGCCATCCGTGGCAGAAGGCACCCCGGAGTCATCCAGGTTGACGGAGGGGGAGGTGGAGGAGGTGGCCGTTGAAGCTCAGCCCATGGGGTCCGATGGGGGTGATGATGTGGGTGTCTATACTGCAGTCCTATCCCTGGAACCTGAGGCTGTGCAGGCACTGTGGAGGTGCCTGTGCAAAATTCTGTCCCTGGGCCATCGATTGCAGCAGTGTGCGCCTGTCAGGATGCCTCCACCCAGACCCATCCACTGTTGTCGACTGGTGTGTCCACCCAGACCGACACCCCATTACCATGTGATGTGTACATCCGGTATTAGGTGCTGCCCTTGCAGGCCAGATTAATGAGGCGGACAGGTGTCATTTGTGATGATCTGCAGGCTACTCATAATCTGCTTGCAGATCATTACAGTGAGCTATACCAACTTGTGTTCTGGCTTCCAACATGCCTGTTCTGTGTTGTACTCCATTGGATGTCACCTGCTGCAACCACCTCCTTGTCTTCCTCCTCTGTGGGCCAGTTGTCCTCCAGGGTGCCTTTCGGCACAAATACCGGCAGGGCCCCCTTTGCACCAGTCCCACCCATAATGCACTGTCTGGTAGAGATCACATCCATTCCCATGTGGGGAGTCTAAGGCACAGCTGCCAGGGTGGACACCATGCCTACCCAGGCACTGACAATGTCACAGGAAATAGAGGGACAGCGGGCACCCATGAGCAGTGCAAGTGCCCTACGCCCCCCGTATCATCATCAGCTCGGAGGGTGTACCACCATAGCGGGCACCGGGCACTGGAGCAGCAGTAGGTGGCCAAGAGGAAGAGGCAATTTTTCAAAGGAGGCACGTGGCAAGAGTGAGGCAGGGGGCATGCATGAGGCACAGAATGTCTCCTGTGTTGTGGCGATATGAACAGCAGATCATGGCAGAGGAGCAGCGGGCACAGGAAGCAGGGGTAGTGATGGCTAGGGGTGGGATTGCACTGCGTCATGCAAGGAGGCGGGCTGCCATCCTGGAGGCCACTTGCACGGAGGCGCAAGTGATATACACACGGATGCTGGACGAGCTGCAAGTCCTCCAGGCAACAACGGGGGCCCACCTGAGGGGGGGAGACGAGGTGTGGGACCCAGTGCTGGGGGAAAGGCTGATTGAGATCTGGATGGAGGACTAGCCCGCTGCCTTTGTAAATAGTTGTTCAGGTGTAGGTTTCTTTATTTATTTATTATTTTCCCCAGAGTTGGCAGACTTTCCTTCCCAGTTTTTCATGTATATAGTTACTTAGGCGTAGGGTATTTGTATCTTTTCATTTTCATCAGTGGACTGCTTTCACTTTCATTCCCGTTTGAATTGTAAATATTTATGCAATACATATTTTATTTTGTTACATTCCACGCTTCAAGCAGTTCATTTGTGTGTGGCCACTTTGATAGTTCACTTTTCTGCAAGTGCATCTCTCCATTGCAAGTCATGTGTCTTTTGGCGTGCATGCAGGTGTGTTGTTGCTGTGATGATTGTGGCTGGAGGAATGCACGTGTTCCTGACGTGTGGGGGTGGGTCCATCGGACAGCTGGGTCTGCACTGTATGTTTTAATTTGCTTTCAGCTGTGCAGCATCACTGTGTGTTTGCCATCAGTGTGGTTGGGGTGGAGGGAGGTGGGCTCACTGTGGAGGTGTTTCATGGTCCCCTTAATTGCCTATTGTTTGTGAGTGTGTTAAACCCATGTCGTGCATACACAACCACCAGCATGTGCAGTCAAACACTGCCTTCTCTCATGTGTTGCTCGACCTCGGAAACTGGAATGCAGTAGTGAGCCATGTTTGCTCTTTCTGAGTGGCAGCACGATTCCCTGATATCTGTGACTCATGCACTCTCTGATTGCCTTCCCATCACCCATCCATGGCCCTGTCATGTTATTGTTCCCTGTGGGTAATTTGCCACCCCTTCCACCCAGGTCACTGATGCTCAGTTGTGCCTGGCTCTTGTTTGTGTATATTTCATATTCATTAGTAGGTTTACTTCTGTTGTGGGCACACATTCAGTTAATGTACTTTGATGCCTTGGCAATGTGCCATGGCAATATACACATGTCACTTGCCATTATATTCACTTGTCACATGTGTATGGGGTGGGCTGGTTAAGGTCTTGATGGGTGTGTCAGTAGATGCTCCAGTGCTGGATTGATCATGTTAGCAGTGAACATATTGGTGGCCAGCTTCATGGTGCTCTCAGACCTCAGGTTCAGGTAAGCTGCAGACATGCATTGCACTGGTTTTGTGGGAGACTGTCAGTGGGCTGCCAGGGGGGGTGCCATGGTGACGGAGGCTGGAGGATGCTGTCCACTCTACGGTGGGCTGCCTGGGGGGTTGTCACAGGTGAGAGGGGTTGGGGGTGGTCCCAGGCTGGAGGGAGCTGCCTGCGGGGTTGTCCTATCTTGTGTGGACTGCCTATGGGTGGTGTCCAGTCTACAGGGGGCTGCCTGGGGGTGGTGTCCAGTCTGTAGTGGGCTGCATGGGGGTCCTGTCTGGAGTGGGCTGCTTGGAGGGGTGTCACAGGTCAAGGGGACTGGGGGGTGGTGTCCAATCTGGAGGGGGCTGCCTGGGAGTGGGTGTCCAGGTTGTAGGGGGCTGCCTGGGGGGTCCAGCCTAGAGTGGGCTGCTTGGGAGGTGTCACAGGTGAGGGGGACTGGGGGTGGTGTCCAGTCTGGAGGGGGCTGCCTGGGAGTGGGTATCCAGCCTGTAGGGGGCTGCCTGGGGGGGAGTCCAGCCTTGAGTCGGCTGCCTGGAAGGGATTGTCCAGTTTGGAGTGGGCTGCCTGGCGGGGTGCCCAGCCTGGAGTGGGCTACCTGTGGGGGGTGCCCAGTCTGGAGGGGGCTGCCTGGGGTGGTGCCCAGTCTGGAGTGGGCGTCCTGTGGGGGGAGTCCAGTCTGGCGTGGGCTTCCTGGGGGTGTGTCACAGGTGAGGGGGGCTCTGGGATAGTGACCAGTCTGGAGGGGGCTGCCTTGGGTATGTCCAGTCTGCATTGGGCTGCCTGGGGGGTGCCACAAGTGAGGGGGCCTGGGGGTGGTATCCCATCTGGATGGGGCTGTCTGGGGGGTGTCCAGTCTGTAGTGGGCTGCCCAGGGAGGGGTTGGGGGGTGAGGCGAGTCCAGACTGGAGTGGTTTGCCTGGAGGGGTTGTCACAGGTGAGGGGGTTGGGGGTGGTGTCCATTCTAGAGGGGGCTGCCTGGGAGTGAGTGTTCAGCCTGGAGGGGGTTGCCTGAGGGGGGGTCCAACCTGGAGTGGGCTTCCTGGGGGGGTGTCCAGTCTCGAGTGGGCTGCCTGGGGGGTGTCACAGGTGAGGGGTTCTGGGGGCGGTGTCCAATCTGGAGGGGGCTGTCTTTTGCAGTGTCCAATCTGGAGTGGGCTGCCTGTGGGGGCTGCCCAGCCTAGAGTGGGCTGCCTGGGGGGTCACAGGTGAGAGGGGCTGGGGTGGTGTCTAGTCTGGAAGTGGGCTGCCTGGGGGGTGTCCGGTCTGTAGTGGGCTGCCTGGGGTATTGTCACAGGTGAGGAGGGTTTGGGTGGTGTCTGTAAGATCACGCAAGGAATATCGAGGCTTAGTACCACCAAAAATTGGATCCGCCAGTCACAAAGTCATGAATATAAATGTATTCTGTACAGATTCAAATATCAAAGCAGATAGCTATCTGGCTTCCAACACCTTGCAGTGTGTAGCAGAAAACACTGTGAGGGGAGTGAGTACTGGTCATCACAAAACATGTAGTATTTATACACAGTCCTGGTCATAGCCCAGCGCATCCCCAAACTAATAGGTTACAAATTTGGGTTTGTGCCCAGTTCACATAACAAACATACAATATTGGTTTGTACTTTTGACATGTTGTCCCATCCTTGAAGATTAAATGGTGCTGTTGGTTCTCCAGCTTAGGTTGATCCTAGTTGCAAGAAACAAATTCAATAGCTTATAGCTAAGGGACATAGCTCTATTTTGTCTACCATTCAGTTCTTATGTTTGAATATGGCTGAAGCAAATTGAAAGGAATCTTGGCAAATCTGGGGACAAATGAAAAGTTTAAAATTAAACTATAACATTTAAAAAAATATATATGGCTGAGGCTATTGATGCAGGCAACACTTTAAATTGAAGTTCACTTTGGCTCCAAGGTTCCTTAAACATACTGACAAACTTTGTTGTAGTCAGCTGTGTGGATTTTTAGCTTTTTAGAGTAAATCCTGTTTCAAGAAATGTACAAAGGATTCCTTCAAAAACACACAGCATTATTTACATGCATTGTATATCATGGTTATCATGGTTTGAGGGAGGATGCTTTTTGTAGACATAGATAACACTTTGACTGAGAGTTCATTCTGACTACAAGGTCTGTTTGCACAGGACAAATCGTCTGCTCTGCCAGCCATAGTGTTGACAAAGGCTCAAAGGTCGTTTCTGCTCTGGCAGCTGAAAGCATGGTTAATCATTACTGAACAGAGAGCAGTAGTTAGAATCAAGATGGAGGATATTTTCCAAAATGGCGTTTGAAGTCAATTCTAATTAACTGCAAGTTTTAATACAAATGCGAAATGGCTTAGGACAATATTTATAATCAGATGATATTTATGCGAATAGGGTTTAACAGTGCCCAGTCCGGAGGGGGCTGCCTGGGGGGTGTCCAGTCTGGCTTGGGCTGCCTGGGGGGGTGTCACTATTGAGGTGGCTGGGGGTGGTGTCCAGTCTGGAGCAGGCTGTCTGTTTGGGGGGGGGGGTCCAGTCTGGAGTGGGCTGCCTGGGGGGTGTCACAAGTGAGGGGGGCTGGAGGGTGGGGTCCAGTCTGGAGTGAGCTGCCTGGGGGGGGTGTCACAGTTGAAGGGGACTAGGGGTGGTGTCCAGTCTAGAGGGGGCTGCCTGGTGGGGGGGGTCTAGCCTGGAGTGGCTGCCTGTGGGGGTTTCAATCCTGGAGTGGGGTGCCAGGGTGGGTGCCAGAGGTGAGGGGGGGCTGGGGTGGTGTCCATTCTGAAGGGGGCTAACTGTGGGGTGTCCAGTCTGGAATGGGCTGCCTGGGGGTGTCACAGGTGAGGGGGGCTGGGGAGTGGTGTCCAGTCTGGAGGTTGCTGCCTGGGGGGGTCCAGTCTGCAGTGGGCTGCCTGGGGGGGTGTCACAGGTGAGGGGGCTAAGGTGATGGTGTCCAGTCTGGAGTGGGCTGCCTGAGGGAGGTGTCCAGTCTGGCGTGGGCTGCCTGGTGGGGGGTCACAGTTGAGGGGAACTGGGGGTGGTGTCCAGCCTGGAATGGGCTGCCTGTGGGGGGGTCCGGTCTGGAGAGGGCTGGTGGGAGGTTGTCACAGGTGAGGGGGGCTTGAGGGTGGTGTCCAGTCTGGAGGGGGCTGCCTGAGGGGGTCTAGCCTGGAGTGGGCTGCCTGGGGGGTGTCCAGTATGGAGCGGGCTGCCTGGGGGGTGCCACAGGTGAGGGGGCTGGGGGCGTTGTCCAGTCTGGAGTGAGCTAACTGTGGGGGGGTGTCCACTCTGGAGTGGCCTGCCCTGGGGGGGTGTGTCCACTCTGGAGTGGGCTGCCTGGAGTGTTGTCCAGTCTGGAGGGGGCTGCCTGAGCTTGCAAGGGAGTACCCACATTTTCGCTGGGGTGTAGCCTGGTCTTGCAAAGTGTGGCACATAATTTTGCTGGGGTGCAGTCTGGCTTTGTGAGGGTGTCCAGTCTGTAGTGGGCTGCCTGGGGGATTGTCACAGGTGAGGAGGGTTGGGGGTGGTGTCCAGTCTGGAGGGGGCTGCCTGAAGGAGTGTCACATGTAAGGGGGGAAGAGGGCGGTGTCCAGTCTGTAGTGGGCTGCCTGGGAGGGTGTCACAGGTGAGGGGGGCTGGAGGGAGGTGTCCAGTCTGGAGTGGGCTGCCTGGGGGGTGTCCAGTCTGGCATGGGCTGCCTGGGGCGGGTGTCACTGTTGAGGGGGACTGGGGTGGTGTCCAGTCTGGAGGGGGCCACCTGTTTGTGGGGGTCAGTCTGCAGTGGTGTGCCTGGGGGGGGTCACAAGTGAGGAGGGCTGGAGGGTGGGGTCCAGTCTGGAGTGAGCTGCCTGGGGGGTGTCACAGTTGAAGGGGACTAGGGGTGGTGTCCTATCTAGAGGGGGCTGCCTGGTGGGGGGGTCAAGCCTGGAGTGGCTGCCTGTGGGGGTTTCCAGTCTGGAGTGGGGTGCCAGGGTGGGTGCCAGCGGTGAGGGGGGGCTGGGGTGGTGTCCATTCTGAAGGGGGCTAACTGTGGGGGTGTCCAGTCTGGAATGGGCTGCCTGGGGGTGTCACAGGTGAGGGGGGCTGGGGAGTGGTGTCCAGTCTGGAGGTGGCTGCCTGGGAGGTCCAGTCTGCAGTGGGCTGCCTGGGGGGGTGTCACAGGTGAGGGGGCTAAGGTGATGGTGTCCAGTCTGGAGTGGGCTGCCTGAGGGAGGTGTCCAGTCTGGTGTGGGCTGCCTGGTGGGGGGTCACAGTTGAGGGGGACTGGGGGTGGTGTCCAGTCTGGAAGGGGCTGCATGTGGGGGGGTCCGGTCTGGAGAGGGCTGGTGGGAGGTTGTCACAGGTGAGGGGGGCTTGAGGGTGGTGTCCAGTCTAAAGGGGGCTGCCTGAGGGGGTCTAGCCTGGAGTGGGCTGCCTGGGGGGTGTCCAGTATGGAGCGGGCTGCCTGGGGGGGTGCCACAGGTGAGGGGGCTGGGGGCATTGTCCAGTCTGGAGTGAGCTAACTGTGGGGGGGTTGTCCACTCTGGAGTGGGCTGCCCGGGGGGGTGTGTCCACTCTGGAGTGGGCTGCCTGGGGTGTTGTCCAGTCTGGAGGGGGCTGCCTGAGCTTGCAAGGGAGTACCCGCATTTTCGCTGGGGTGTAGCCTGGTCTTGCAAAGTGTGGCACACAATTTTGCTGGGGTGCAGTCTGGCTTTGTGAGGGTGTCCAGTCTGTAGTGGGCTGCCTGTGGGATTGTCACAGGTGAGGAGGGTTGGGGGTGGTGTCCAGTCTGGAGGGGGCTGCCTGAAGGAGTGTCACATGTAGGGGGGAAGAAGGTGGTGTCCAGTTTGTAGTGGGCTGCCTGGGAGGGCGGCACAGGTGAGGGGGGCTGGAGGGAGGTGTCCAGTCTGGAGTGGGCTGCCTGGGGGGTGTCCAGTCTGGCATGGGCTGCCTGGGGCGGGTGTCACTGTTGAGGGGGACTGGGGGTGGGGTCCAGTCTGGAGGGGGCCACCTGTGTGCAGGGGTCAGTCTGCAGTGTTCTGCCTGGGGGGTGTCACAAGTGAGGGGACTGGAGGGTGGGGTCCATTCTCGAGTGGGCTGCCTGGGGGGGTGTCACAGTTGAGGGGGACTGGGAGTGGGGTCCAGTGTGGAGGGGGCTGCCTGGTGGGGGTGTCTAGCCTGGAGTGGGCTGCCTGTTGGGGTTTCCAGTCTGGAGTGGGCTGCCTGGGAGGGTGCCAGAGGTGAGGGGGGCTGGGGGTGTTGTCCAGTCTGAAGGGGGCTAACTGTGGGGGGTGTCCAGTCTGGAGTCCGCTGACTGGGGGGTGTCACAGGTGAAGGGGGTTGGGGGTGGTGTCCAGTCTGGAGGGGGCTGCCTGGGGGTGTCCAGTCTGGAGTGGCCTGCCTGTGAGGGGTGCCCAGTCTTGAGTGTGTTGCCTGGGAGGGGGGGTCACAGGTGAGAGGGGCTGGGGGGTGGTGACCAGTCTGGAGGGGGCTGCCTGGGGGGGTCTAGCCTGGAGTGGGCTGCCTGGGGGGTATCCAGCCTGGAATGGGCTGCCTAGGGGGTGCCTCAGGTGAGGGGGCTGGGGTTGTTGTCCAGTGTGGAGAGGGCTAACTGTGGGGGGGTGTCCACTCTGGAGTGGGCTGCCCTGGGAGGGGTGTCCACTCTAGAGTGGGCTGACTGGGGTGTTGTCCAGACTAGAGGGGGCTGCCTGAGCTTTCCAGGGAGTACCCGCATTTTCGCTGGGGTGTAGCCTGGCTTTGCAAGGGTGGGCCACGTATTTGCAGGGGTGCAGCCTGGGCTTGCGAGGGAGGAGCTGCACTTATACTGGGGTGCAGCCTGGCCTTTGCAAGGAAAGGCATGCATTTTTGCTGGGTAGCAGGCTGCGATTGCGAGGTGAGGCATGCGATTTCACTGGGGTGCAGCCTGGGCTTGCGAGGTGAGGCACACAATTACGTTGGGGTGCAGTCTGGCTTTGCGAGGGTGGGCCACGTCTTCACAGGGGTGCAGCCTGGCGTTTGCAAGGGAAGGCATGTATTTTTGCTGGGGTGCAGGCTGGGATTGTGAGGTGAGGCATGCGATTTCACTGGGGTGCTGCCTGGGCTTGCGAAGTGAGGCGCACGATTACACTGGGGTGCAGCCTGGCCTTCCGAGGGAGGTAACATGTTTTCACTGGGGTGCAGCCTGGGCTTGCGAGCAGATGCGTGCCTTCTCACAGGGGCACTGGATGGTGGGCCTGGGGTGGTGCGGAGGCTTGCGCAATGTTTGTCCTTTTGCTTGCTTTTTGTTGTGCTTGGGGCGTGTTGTGAGCGTTCCTTGGGCAGCGTGTTTTTACTTGCATGATGACTAGTAATGCATCTTTAAAGCCATGAATACGTGTGGCGCGCAATCTTTTTTCTGCACCATGGCTCGTGCAGGGTCCTTCTCGGTGCCATTTCTGTGCCACATTCAATGAATCGGGGCCTTGGTCTTTGCCTAGTCTCCAAGACTGTTGATTCATTAAATATTAATATTTGTAACTTACCTGGTTGGAGGTTGTTATATCCGCCCTGCGTCCGGCAACGCGGTGACGCAGGGCGTCTCAATAGAAGCCCCGCCCCCGCGGATGGGGAGCCGTTCCGGGCACAGTAACAAACAGAGTGTGGCGTGTCTCATTTCGCTCCCGCTGGAGCTGCGCCACTGCCGCCTACTGACAAGGCCCTGCGCGCTCTGTCTCCCCTCGTGCCGAGGCGCGGAGACAGGACACAACAATGGCGATGAGGGAAACGGAACCCAGCACACATGCTCGATGTTGCTGAGTCACGACGACACGCGAAATCTTTGCACACCCGGTGGGGGGGCACACAAAACCCCCACCCACAAAAAATATATATATTTTTTTCTCTCTCTTCCTCTCAACACGGGCCGCCGTCGGCTGGAGGGGACACACTCCCTAAAGACACCCATAGTGAAGTGCAACGACCACACATCGCCTTCCAGGTGTCAGAGGCGACACCGCACAGCGTGGGAGGCCTTCACACTTGCTCCAGATTTGGATGTTTAAGGCTACGGCATGTGGTGAGCGCCTGGATCGACGCAGCTGCACATCCACCACAGTCTGAGACTTTCAACCGAGGAGTGGCACGGTCACCTGAGGACAGGCAGTAAGGTGAGGCGTGCATACCTCATTAGGACACAGTGAGGCCCTGCCATGGTGACTGGCACGTCCACCCCCAGGCCCGGCATGCCTTCTAGAATTGCAGCCAATCTGTCAATGTCAACACCACAACCTCGCCCACATGGGAACTCCTTGGCGATGATTCAGCCGTTTGATCCATTTACGGACCCATCACCAGTTGGCCCCCGGTGGCAACTATGGATCCAAAAATTCGAAATGGCGATGGAATGCAAGGACATAACCCTGACAGGAAGATGAGATTGCACCTGTTGCTAAATGTGGGAGACGAGGTACTACGTACCTTTAACTCGTTAACCATTGATGATGGCCAGGACATCTACCAGCAAGCTAAGGATGCCCTGACGGCTCATTTTCTCCCACAGCTCAACCCTGATTATGAAACTTTTATATTCTGCACCACTATTCAGGGTGAAGAGGAGACTTTGGATGCCTACCATACCCGACTGAGGAAGCTGGCAATATCGTGTGAGTTCACGAACGTCGAGAAAGAAATCCGGAGACAGCTCATCAACGGCATCCATTTGGAGGAACTGAGAAGGATGGTACTGAGTGAGAAGGGCATCTCCCTAACACGCATTCTGGAATTGGGGCGTCAAAGAGAACTGGCACATACCAGGGCCGCCAACATGGGGGTGACTCTTCAAAAACTACAGCCTGCTCTCATGACAGCAATGGTGGCCCACGTCACAAACAGACAGCCCGCAAGGGATGAGGCTGGCGGCATCTACGCACAAGCGAGGTGGCAGCCACGAATCCCGGGACCCGCGGAATGTGGATGGTGTGGTGGATCGCGACATGGACGGCAAAACTGCCCCGCGCAAGGAACAACATGTGGGGCATGTGGCAGAAAGGACCACTATACTAAGGTGTGCCGGTCATCGGGCGCCCCATTGCCGCCCCTGAATACTCCCCAAGAGAGAGCGGAACCAAGAAAAAGAAGCAAGCCAATGCAAGGCGAGTCGAAGCTACAAATTCTTCGACTGAGGACCCAACACGAATCCGGCAGGGAACAATGGAAAAAAGGGAGAAAAGTCTACCTGTGTCAGCCCTTGATCAGGGACATGCGTCGCAAAGAAAAAGGCTCCGGAGACGCAAATGCCAGGTCACTCTTCAAAACCAGCAGGTATGGATGACCATTGACACGGAAGCATCCGTAAATGTTATGCCCACAAGCACATTCCAAACACTGAAACCACAACCAGATCTGAAGAACACAGACACTTTATTATTTGCGTATGGCTGCAGGAAACCACTACCGGTGGTTGGCAAATTCTGCACCACCCTCAGCCATGGCGAAAGAAGGCTACCATCAAAAATCTACGTCATAAATGCGGGGATCGAATGCCTTCTGAGTGGGGATGCAGCCGAAGACCTAGGGCTAGTCAAGTTCGTCTGTCACGTGAAGGAAGGACAAGCAGTCGAGAAGATCCTGGCACAGTATCCCAACCTACAAAACGGGATAGGGTGTCTGAAAGGAAAGACAATCAAGCTCCACATAGACAAGTCGGTCCAGCCCAAGGCTGTAAGACACAGGAGAACCCCGTTCAACATGCGTGCAAAAGTGGAGAAAGAACTTAAAGCATTGGAGGAAGCAGGCATAATAGAAGAGGTAACTGGGCCGACGCCATGGGTTGCCCCGATGGTGGTCACGAAAAAACCCAAACAGCCGGGAAAAGTCCAGATCTGCATAGACATGCGTCTACCGAACACTGCAATCAAGCGGGAGCGCCACATCACACCTACGCTTGACGAAATCGTGGCTGATCTCACCGGGTCACGAGTCTTCTCCAAAGTTTATCTAAAAGCTGGATACCACAAGCTCAAGCTCCATAAGGACTCTCGATACATAACCACTTTCTCGACACAACTGGGTTTACAGAGATATAAACGCCTAAGCTTTGGGATCTCGTCGGCTGCCGAAGTCTTTCAACAGACTATTCAGCAGGTCATCCGGGACATACCAGGGGTCCTCAATGTGAGTGACAACATCCTGATCCATGCTCAGGACAGAGAAGAACACTTGAGGAGACTGCAGACGCTCCTGGGCAGACTAGATGATTCTGGGTTAACTATTCACAAAGAAAAATGTGAATTCTTCAAAACGGAAATATCTTTCTTTGGCTACAAGTTCAGCAGCACTGGCATCCCCCGGGACCCCCAGAAGGTTGCCGACATACAGGCTGCGAGTCCGCCGATGACACCTACCGAAGTGCGCAGCTTCCTGGGGATGGCCACGTACTGTGGGAGGTTCATCCGTAACTTGGCCACTCTCTCTGAACCCCTGTGAGAACTTACCAAGCTTAACACAAAGTGCAAATGGGGGCAGGCGTGTCAGGAAGCTTTTGAAAACATCAAGGAGTCACTGTCAATCGACACAAAGATGGCCTACTATGACACCGAACTCCCAACTGAACTATTTGTGGATGCGAGCCCTGTCGGCCTAGGGGCCATCCTCATGCAGGTCACCAAAGAAGGGGAGAAGAGACCCATTGCATATGTGTCAAGAGCCCTCACAATGACAGAGCAGCGATACTCGCACATTGAGAAGGAGGCGATTGCCGTACTGTGGGGGTGTCGTCATTTCCACCTCTATCTCTATGGCAGAAGATTCACGGCAGTTACGGATCACAAACCCCTATTGCCCATCTTCATGGCCACATCCTCTCACCCACCAGCCAGAATAGCCAAATGGCTGCTGCACCTCCAGCAGTACAATTTTGAATTGGCCTTTCAGCCGGGAAGTGGAAACCCGGCGGACTTCCTTTCAAGACACCCTCAAGCGGCGACTCCACAAGAAGTCCAAGTAGCTGAAGAGACCGAGGAACATATCTGCCAGGTTGTGCGGGCCATGTGACCAAAGGCTGTCAGCATCGAGGACATCGAATCGGAGACACACAAGGACCCATGCTGCGACCTGGTGAAGGATGCCATCATCTCAGGCGATTGGAAGTCCTCCATAAAAACACCCACAACAGGACAGCAGAAGCAAAGGCATTCCTCACGAGGATGTTCACCATACGACAGGATCTGTCGATCACAGAGCCAGGACTGCTACTCAGGGGAAACCGCATTGTCATCCCGACTAGCCTCCAGAACAGAATAGTGGCATTAGCGCATAAAGGCCACCAAGGGATGGCTCGGACGAAGGCTCAAATCCGGCACCGAGTGTGGTTTCCACAGATAGACGAGAAGGTTGAAAGGCTAATAAACACCTGTCTACCCTGCCAGATAACTGGAGCTCCACCGAATCCAGAACTGATCCAGTCAGCGGAACGTGGCCTTGGCAGATGGGATGCGATCAGCATCGATTTTTGCACACTAAAAGAAGGCCTCTACCTCCTGGTGGCCATTAACGTTCACTCCCGATATCTGGAAGTCGAGGTAGTTGAATCCACGGCAGCAGAAGTGGTCATTCCCGCCATGGAGAAGATGTTCGCAACGCATGGACTGCTCACGCGAATCAAGAGTGATAACGGCGCACCATTCCAAAGGGAGGAATTCAAACAATACCTGCAGGAACTGAAAATAAAGTACCATCACATCATGCCAAGGTGGCCCCAGGTGAATGGGGATATGGAGCGGTTCATGAGGACCCTCAACAAAGTGCTGAAGCTGTCAAGAGCAAATGCCAGCCCGTGGAAGGTCGACCTCTACCGTTTTCTGCGAAACTACCGAGTTACCCCTCACAGCACGACGGGTGTCCCGCCAGCCGACCTCATGTTTGGCACCGTCATAAAGTCCTCTATTCCACATCACCCCAGCAGGAGCCCGGACCTATTCGAAAAGGATAGCACCAAAAGGAGGAGAACGGGGGCCAATGCTCACATGAGTGCCAAGAGGAGGTCGAAGCCATCCGACCACCAGGTGGGCGACCAGGTGGTCATGCTGCAAAATCCGACAAGGTCGAAACTGGACTCCCGCTACGAATTGTTCCCATGGACTGTCAGTGAAAAACAAGGGACCATGATTACTGTAAAGAGAGGACGCCGACAGGTGACACGAAATGCGTCGTGGTTCAAGGCAGTGCCACACAACCTGTGGACTGATGGCGAGTGTCACCAAGAAGATGAAGATCCCCAGTCGAACGAAGGAGACCCTGCTCACCTTCAGGAGGAGGTTGAATTGGGTGACATGACGTGGGAGCAGTGGAGCGAACCGGACATGGGTGAGCCGGACATGGAAGGTGAGGCGCCCAGTGAGACAGTGGGACCCAGCCACAGAAGGGGGCGGTATGGCTTAAGACTCAAAGACTATGTGTGGTAATCTGCCCCATTAGAACTGTAAGAGGGGAGGCACTCGGGGTTTATGTTAGTTTAAGGTTCTGCATAATGCTATTTGATATGTTTTGTTTAAATGTTAAGTTAAGTTAAAATAAAGGAGGAATGTTATATCCGCCCTGCGTCCCGCAACGCGGTGACGCAGGGCGTCTCAATAAAAGCCCCGCCGCCGCAGACGGGGAGCAGTTCCGGGCACAGTAACGAACAGAGTGTGGCGTGTCTCATTTCGCTCCGGCTGGAGCTGCGCCACTGCTGCCTACTGACAAGGCCCTGCGATCTCTGTCTCCCCTCGTGCCGAGGCGCGGGGACAGGACACAACAGAGGTCAAGTAACAGTGTTACACTTGTTGAGTTTTCAGTAGCCTAAGCAGCTTTGTCTGCAACGGATAAAGTGGCACCAAGGAGTGTTCCCCTTTTCGAGGGTTTGTAGTGCCACTTCGTCCAAACACAGGTTCAAATGTTTTGTAGACATATATTTTGATTATTTTGCAGTTATAGGTTGTGCCCGCCCACCCCCATTGCAGTGTATTTTTGGGCTAGGTTTCATACTCTTATATCGTCTGTAATGGGTGGGTTGGTAAATTGCATTGTGACAATGGTAGTTATTTCTTTGTTCATGCAGTTATATAATAACACAGACAAGAGGAGACATAACAGAAGCCTCTAAGCTGTGATATAAAATCCTCAGGTATTTTCTTTGTACCTCAGTCTTAGGTAGGGTGCCTTGCAGCCAATCCCTCGCTTTGACGCACTCTGTCTGCATTGCACTCTCAGCGTGTATTGCTATTTTATTTCACAACACACGGATTGCTTTAGGACAATGCTCTACTCTTAAGGCACGCGATAATGCTGGCGCTACATTCCCCACCATTCCATCCTGGATACTGCTCGGGTTTCATCTTCTTGGGTGCCTGGGCTCAAAAGCATGTTTGAACCGGTTGGAGCTTGGGCGTGGGCACGTCACTCTGCCCCGTCACCACCTGCATGCAGGTTTGGTCTTCACAGCGTTTCGGTGTCCCCTTCTGTCTTGCACACGGGTAAGTAAATCACACATTTGTATTACAATATTGACTATCGTGAAACAAACACTGGTTACGAGCCGGTCTTCCTATGGGAATCACAACCATACTGGTCAAATATAAAAAGCTATTTGGTACAGACTACGCATTACATTTTGTCTTCACCATTAAAAAGTAGGGGTGAAACAAATATGTCCTAGAACATAATAAACAATATTTCATTAAATAAAATCAGGAGACATTCTATTGCATGAGTATTTATGTTTATTAAATGGGCATATAGTTCTAACTAAGTTTATTGAAAGCTTGTTAAAAGATAACACGAAATAAAAAAAAACAGATTTGCCCCCATCAGTTGGATGGGAACTAACCCTTCGAATGTTGGGAGAGGTGCTAACTTCAGAGACTGTGGGGGAAGGGCACACTTATTTTGTGGGAGCATCTAACTTATTTACGCATGCTATTAAGACTATTCTGGTGAAGCTTCAATGTTACAAACAGTTAACTCTTCATGTTTGAAACCACACACTTAAGGACTGCTGTGAGAATTAGCTGTCTCATGTCCTCCCTACATTTCCAATCACTGTAAAGCATACCTTGGAACTCAAATAGAATTATGTGTATACATTGTTCAATATTTATTCAAACATTCCCCGTCCAAAAGCTAGTTATATGTGCATGCAAAGTTCTGCACCACAACCTGATCAATCTAATGAACTGGATAATGGAACTGTTTGTTACACTTACACAAGTGCATACTACAACCAAAAATCAACAAATTGGTATATAGGCAGTTGCTAAACAGAACAGTATGCAAGGCTTTGGCTGTTTCTGTATTCAGTGTCCGCAGCAAGTCTTCTGAAGTGCGACCTGCGAGTTTCCTGTGCTAGCCCCTGAGCCTCGGTGCACAGTATAGGCAAGACAAACTTTACCAGAGCAGTTCAACCTTTGTTCGTTAGATGCAAAGGTAACAAAAATGTGGAAACGCTCATGCAAAGCATGAGCATTTCTATTTTAACAGGGCCAGTGCTGCCTAGTGTCTTTTCAGACCTGTGGCAGCATTGAGCTTTCCCTGAGGCTGCATAGTGAGGGAGCAGAAGGAAGAGGCACACATTTGCTCAAGCCCATGGTGTTATGACCCGCTGTGTGCTATGTTAGATCTTCCCAAGACACATTTTGTATCTGTCATTACAAAAGGAAAACGTTTATGATTCAGGCCAAACACATAATGGAGACGTGTTTGCCCTATGCGTTTGACCTGTGCACACACAAGTGGAGAAATCTATTTTTGCAAACCGCTGCCATGTTCCATAGGACTACCAAAGAACTGTAAGCAGATTTATTTTAAAAGTGGGGTACAATGTGCATATAAGGTTTTACCAGTGGCCATGGCATCGCAGTGCTGCTATGTTTAATGATCCACTGCCACCATGCAGGAGACGCATCCCGTGAATGACCTTGGCCTGTAATGGATGCACTGCACGAGACCATCCAGTGAATGACCTAGGCCTGTAGATGCAGCGCTTTGAGCTCACCAACAGTCCTGTCCTTTCTGTAGCCCTAAATTATGAGGGAGGTGGGGCAAGTCTTGGTCCACCAGAACTAGGGTAGGATTAGGTGTGCAACTCGAGTCTTCTGGTTGACGTGCATTCTGAGGGAAAGGCACCCGTATAGTGTCCCTAGCCCGTCACTGTTTTACCCTTTTCAGGTAAGGCGGCTGATGGTGCATTAACCCTCAGAACAGTTTGCAGACTCGAAATATCACCATGGGGAGGCCCTCCCGAGTGCCCGCCAGCTTTTGTTCACCATGGATGTAGACACGCTTGCGAGCATTCTCTCTTTCACTGGGCTTTCTGCATCCCGCGGCCGCATTAAAGGATGATCGAGATCACCACTGACACTGAGGAGTGCCCATGCTTTCTTTAATGGTTCAACCAAGCATTTAACTGTATTTCTTGCCTTCATGTATGAGTGAGTGAGAGAGTGTGCAAGGTCATTTCTGCAGCGCTGATCAAGGACTCAACTCTTTCTCGTTGCTGGTCACATATTTACTGAAGTTATGTTGAGAAAAGGGTTGTATACTAATTGACCTTTTCAGAATTGACCTCGGGAGAATTGACCTAATTTAGAAGGTCAATTAGGACATATATGCACGGGGAATCCCCCTGCAACTCCCCACCCAATCCAAACCCCCCCGCAATCCGCCACCCAATCCCCTTATATTATTTTCAATCCAAAACTAACCCAATACATGTATAAAATAACTAAAATAATATAAAGGTCAATTTTGCAGAAGGTCAATTAGGACCACCATAATCAGGTCAATTGTGCAAAAGGCCATTTGCAAAAGGTCAATTTGGGTAATACCGAGAAAAGATTGCCTTGTGGAAGTGAGTTGGGTGGAGAACCGGAGCCCCCAGCATGCACACATTCCCATGCAGTTGGGGAAAGGATTTAAATATGCGACGGGCCCCAGCGGAGGGAGTGCCGTTTGCATACCTTTGTAATGCCTTTGTAATGGGAAATTGCAGTGAAACACCTGAAGGATTACAGGCATGCAGACAAAGGGGAACCTATTCGGCTTTGAGTGTTAATTAATTACATATTCAGCTGAATGCCGAATAGCTAATTTCAGCTGGAATTTGGCCGAATAAGTACACAAAGCCGAATTTCGGTACACCCCTATTATAAAGTCAGTAGAATCACAATATTATTTCACTAGTTATACTGACCAAGGATCACAATTTAGTTCAGTACACTGTCCATATTGAGACAGGGACATCAAGATGTACAGCTTCTGCCACTATTACGTCAATCATTGATCAAAAAAAACATCTGTTTTCCCTCCCCAGATTCCATCTTGAATGATCTTAATAACCCTTTCCTCAAGTTGTATAGGTTACTTTATTAAAAAGCCTTTCCCAAGCTAATGGGCTCATGGAATTTATTCCCAGTTCTCAATGTGCTAAATCACCCACTGATCAATACTGTGATATTACCAGGATTTCTCAAAACAAACTAGCAGTCAAAATGATCACTACTACCCCTAGCTCTAATTCTCCCAACATGTTAACCTCAGCCGATACATATATAGGCATTGCCAGTATCTCTCAAAATCCAGCAGTAAAATTGATCACTACTACCTCTAGATCTAGTTCTCTCAACATGTCAACACCAGCTCATGAATATGAAAGAATTGCCAGTATCTCTCAAATTTAACCAGCAGTAACATTGAATACTACCTCTAAGTTCTAGCTCTTCCGTGAAATGTGCTTTGCTTAATTCTAGGTATTTTCCTCGACAGACGATTGAAATCTGAGACCTTATATATGGTCATCCATTTGACCTACTTGCCCTCTCAGAAACTCGGATTCAGGACCATTCTGGATCTGCAATCTCAGTAGTGGGATCGAATGGATCTTCTATCTTGAATACCAACAGGGAAGATGGAAAAACGGGATGCAGTCACCATCATATATAAATCCTCCTTAACCATGCACATAGAATGTAACCATCAGAACCTAGAATGTGATGTCCTTTGTGCAAAGCTATTCCTTGCAAAGTCCACTTTTTTGCATTTTTTTATAATCTACCATCCTCTGGATCTAACAACGGACTTTACCTCACAATACTTTACTCCCAACAATGCGAGCTTCGGGACAAATATCAATAATGGGAGGCTTCAACTCAGGCTTCAAAGACCCATCAAACATTAGCTTCAGCTAATTTATGGTCATAGATGTCTACTTTAGAGTTCCAGAAAACCTTCTCTCAGCCTTCTCATTTAAAGGGCTGACTGTTAGATTAGGTACTCTCCAGAAATTCAGAAATGTCTAACACTACACACTTGCCACAAAAATGGGAGGATCATTATATGTTTTGATCTTATTCCATCTAGACCTTCAATCAGAATATGCACAAAAACAATAGGGTTTAAGCACCGACAATCTGTCCAATCCTTTACAACAAAGCCTTGCAGATAGTAATCAGTCTCTATCTTTGGATAACTTTATAAACTCTTATTCTAAACTCAACTCAGTGGATAACAACATTGTTATTTCATATCCTAGACATTTTAAATGCAGCCATAAGCAGAACAGATAGCATAATCAACAACTAATGGAAATTAAAACTAATACATAACTGGAAATATGATGGAGAAATGATCCCTCTCTGAATACAAAAAAGGTGTATGCCCAGTACAATCATGCCATTTTAGAAGCAAAACGTATATTTTTTGCAGATCGGATAGAACCAGATGAGTCAGTCCCTGGCAAGCTTTTCCAAAACCTACTATTAAGTACTACAACTGCAACAAGAACCACCATTACCTTATCTTTTGAATGGTGTATCTTCTTTTCTAAAGCATTCCCCACTAAACCTAGCCACATCATAAGCACAACAATGGGCCAATTTGCTAATGAAGCCCCAGAACTAAACTAAGAAATTGCGGATCTTTACATCGAAAATACTAATATTCATACCCCCAAACAAATAACCTAACAATCAGGAGAGTCAACACAATGAAACCGACTACCTGTTCCGGGGATCCATGTCTATCCACCGTCATCAAACACTACATACCGGAATTAGCGCTCACAATGACTGAATTTGTAAATAGGTCATTCCCCAAGGACATATCCCTGCCTGTCTGAAGAAGTCTTGGATATATATGCTTCTAATGAAACCCTCATTGGACCCTAAAGACACCAGAAATAATAGTCCAATCGTTAATAGTCCATTCCTACACAAAATCCTTGACAAGGCAGCTTCAAGTCAACTTTAGGAGCACTTGGAAAAAATAAATAACTGTTCCCAATCAGGGTTTCATCCTGGCGGAGCACGGGGTCGGCGCTGACAGAAGTCAAGCACTGACTACTTCACATCGTCGATCAGGACTCAGAGGGTCTTCTTATGCTGCTAGATCAATCGTCCGCCTTCAGTACAGTGGACCATACCATACTGATAATACTTGCAAATTGATCAATTAATTCTAAGCAGAATTGCCATGGTGAAACTCTGGCATTATGAATCAGAAGGAGTCAATACTGACTGTGGTGTCTCCCAGGGGGCATGCCTGGCCCATTTATTGGTTTACATTTATCTAAGAACCTGACAGCAGAGGGAAGCAGAGTGTTGCTCTGCTGTGGAATGTGGAGCGGACAGCCTGTCTACTGTCTTTACTGCTGCAGTTGTTGAATTCCCTTTCCGCCTTGCAGAGCGAGAAGCGGAGTGAAGCAGAGTGTTGCCATATAGTGGATTGTGGAGCGGACAGACCATCTACTTTCTTAACTGCTGTTGTTGAATTCCCTTTCCACCTCACAGAGCGAGAAGCAGAGTGAAGCAGAGTGTTGCCGTGCTGTGGAGTGTGGAGTGGACAGTCTGTCTACTGCAGAGGTCGCCAAACAGTCGATTGCGGGCAACTAGTAGCTCGTCTGAGCCTTTTCAGTCGCCCACGCTGAAGATACCGAAAAATAAACATTTTCCTAAATTATATTATTTAATGGTGCGTTTTGCAGTTATTTTCCATCGAACCCTGGTCGTCCCAATTGCGGGCGGAGAGCTTGGCTGCTGTGCCACTTGGAGCTGCTTGTAAATCCACTGACAGATGTCAGTATCACGTTCTGCTTCTGCAGGCCACCTGTACTACCACAGTTGGCCTTGTGCGCCCCCACGACACTGTCTTGCTAAAGCAAGATGCTCTTGTTTGCCAGATATGTTGGAGGGGCTGGGGCAGGATCAGGATCATTGTGACCACGTAATGAAAATATCACAGTAGCACTGTCGCTCGCCTGGAAATGTTCAAAATAATTTTTAAAAAAATGGTGTGATTTCTTTCATGTGGCTTCTTTCCAAATTCCACACTGTACATTTCCACTTTGAATCACTTTCATGACACAGGTACACCCACTTTTAGTACATAAAGCAATCCATAGACACGCTGTACAGTACAAGCCTGCCAGGGTAGCTCAGCAGGTTGACAGACCGATACTGAGATGTTATATATTCAAAACTACAGGTTGTTAATTGTACGACTTTTTGCAATGCCTTATAAAAAAAAGTGCTATACAATGTGTTTGGCCAGGGTATGGGTTGGGCTGGTTGCTTGCTTATATTCAGGGCTGAGGTGGGGATATTTCTGTCCCTGTAGTGAAAATCAAAAGTTGGCACCCATGAACCCACAGTTTAATATCCTAAAAACTGCTGTCAGCATAACAGAAGCATTTATTTGTGATTAACCAGTTTGACAAGCATATAACATCTTTATAAATATAACTTGTGCTAAAACACAGCGGGGCACACAAATAATGATAATGATGTGTTATTTATATAGCGCCTTAATGCAAAGCGCTTTACAGAGCACATATTAACATGCAATATCACCCAACTAAAATTGGTACTCATTTATGGACCTCAGAAGGATGAAAGGCTGAGTTGGCCTTGTCGGGCTTTGAACCTGCAACCTGCAGATCACGCTCAGATCACAGCAGTGAGCGCTCAACCGGTTGAGCTATCTTACCTGCAAATAAAAGAGTGTGTGTGGTGTCTGACAAAAAAAACATTTCAAAGAAAACTCATGAACGCAAGCAGCATTTTTCAATTAGGAAATTCCTTTTTTTTTTTATGGAAGTGTGAAATGCACATTTGGAAAATAATAGTGTGCCTAGCATGTAGAAAGCCTGCATAAAACGCAAAAGAAGAGACACAAAAATTACAGGATATTTGCGTGGTAGTCCAACAAATATCTGTCCTTTTGAGACAGCTACTAATAAATAATACTGCAACAAAGAGGTTTTTGAAGTTATTAATATATTCATGAAGGCATATGTTATTCCATCTGTTTATAGAGGGGAACTAATCGAGCCAAAAAAATATTGGTAAAAATTCTGAGGTTTATAAATATCCCCACCCTGATATCACCCGCTAGTAGGTCCCCACTGTTGGCCTCCACTACAAGTAGCTCTAGCTAACATAAAGGTTGGAGACCCCTGGTCTACTGTCTTCACTGCTGCAATTTTTTTAATTCCCTTTCTGCCTCATGGAGTGAGAAGCAGAGTGTTGCTGTGTTTCTGGCTTTTCCGGCAAGGAGGCGAGGCAGCAGTCCTTCGGTGCTGGAAGACTTCTACTGGAGCCGTGTTTTGTGATGCCAGTGCCAGGCGCAGGGACTTGCCAGCAGGTGAGACTTTGTGGGACCCCAAATAGTAATGAGGACAATTTGCCTGATAACGATGACCCCACCATAATATTGGAAGGCGAGGGCGTGAGCATCATTGAATCGTCACAGCGGTTGGCTACTCAAGATAGAGAAACGAAGGAAGAGGCAGGGCGGCGAGGGACATAGAGAAGTGGATTTGAACTGTCAACCAGAAAATTTAATTCTGGGAATTCACAATAAGGGAAATTCATATTAAGGGACACACGATTCATACTAAGGTGGATGGAGTAAATGATCGTGATCAGTCTGAAAATCCAAAAGAGGCTGCGGACGTGTTGAGTAAAGAGCCTGGCAGGCAGGATAAGTGGGGTATTGTGCGCCCTACAGCAACTTCTTGTGATTCCAGCTGGAACGAGAATGAATTTCAGGCTCTTGAAAATCTCATATAACCCCTATACCATGGAAACTGTGAGCACTGGTCCCGATGAATCATTGCTTGCTGAAGGTATACACCGATGAATCATTGCTTGCTGAAGGTATACACCGAAAGAAAGCGAGCTGAAAACTTCTGATCTTGCAGATTGCCTGTCAAAGTATATTTTGGATGTTACAACCAAAATTGTTTCACAGAAGCGGCTAAGCGTATCCTTTTTGATTGAGAAATGGGGGAAGATGATCGGTAAGAGCTGGACCTGTAAAAATGGCTCCTTGGAAAAGGATATGTCTCCATTATGCTCAACAGCGGTATCGGAAATAACATGCCTCACAATGTGTTGAGAGCTGAAGTGCCTGGTGATGAAGCTCTCCCTCTTGAGGGCCAGGAGGACAATATGCTTCCAATACCAGAAAGAAGGAGGGAGCGTCTGACAGTAGTATGACCTCGAGCTTAAGCTTTGGGGATCCTTGAGAGGTGATTTGGTGTCCCAAATGGACGAGCTGATTTGTGTGGTGGGGTTGTCAAAGGAGGCGATAACCCACTTGCAGCATACTATGATGTCGGCTGTTACAATCTCTCTGGCCCCTTTCTCTAAGCTATGTGAAGCCCTGAAGGACTGAGTGAAAGATCAAACAACATTAATTGCAATGGTGCCTGCAAAAATGATTTGCCTTCAAGGATTTGGGTTTCAAGTCCAAGGCTGACCAGACAAGGAAGTAGAATTGTCTCTTAACTTGCAAAACAGACTGTGCAATCTGGCAAGAAGAGATGCAACAGATAAATCCCATGTGATGGAATCAGTTTTGGTGGATTGTAAGTGGATGAGAAGCCAGTATAAAAAGTCTATGATAAGGTCCCAGATCAAAAGGAGTCCCACAACTGAGATCTTTGGAAATGAAGGGGAAAGGGAGAGGGAAGTGGGCAAGGCCCTCTAAGGAAACTACCATAGTGGAAAAGGGGAAACACAATTCCAGAAATAGGGCAGCTCTGGGAACCCTGACTCAGGGTGAACTGCCATTGGAGGAGGGAAATGTTTTAAGCTCATCGTCCACTGAAATAAGAACTCAACAGCAAGTTGAACCAAAGATTACAATCAATGATGGAGACCAGCTAGCAGCCCAAGCAAGAGGAGAATATGTTCTCAATTTTTCAATCTGCAAAAGGTTTCATGGGAGAGAACAATGGTCGGACCAAAAGTGGCCAACCGGCAAGAAGTACCAAGAAAACTCCAAATATGAAGCAGCGTCTGAACACAAGTCAAATAGGTCTAGAGCTTTTTTTAATAAATGTGAGGACCCCCCAGCTCTTGACTCCTCCCAGACACCTAAATATCCAAGGAAAGAAACGGTTGAATGTGCTGAAGCATCATGGCTGTCCAAAGTGATGACATGGGCTTAGAAAAGAACCTGAGCTAGGCACCAATGATACAGAGCTGATCTCAGAGTTGTGCCTGAGTGACCTGTTTGGAAACAATGGCCAGGGAAGAGGAACAGGATGACTGGGACAATCTAAGTGGCTCGGAACTGGTGGAAATAGATTGGCAAGTATCTAAAACAACAATGGGTGCTTTACCCTTCTATAAATGGAACTCAGAGCTAGAGGCTAAGCCGACAGATAAAGTGATAAATAATTACACCATTTAGTACATTGGAAGAAAAGCGGAACATCTATGAGGAGGCTTGTTTGGCGGCTCAGAGGCCCAAGGTTGATGCTGCAGTAACCACTTTTAAAATAGATGCTCACCGGAATCCAAGCAAGCTGATTTCTGCAATTGTAAAACCAAACTCTGACAATTTAAGGAAAGATAGAAAAGTATGCTTAGAAAGACTATTGCCATTAAGGGATAACTTTATTTTGAACCCGCAAAATGTGCTGAAATGGTTTCAAAACATCTCAAAGATGAGAAATATAACATCCCAAGACATCTATGTAGTCCAATTTGTAAACGAGGAACGCAACGACTGGGAAATCCTTCATCTGGGTTCCAAGCTGATAAAGTCTACCTTGCTAGAATAAAGTGAACAACTTCTAGCTCTGGGCTACAAAGTGAATGATTACTCAGAGTCCTCCCACAAAGCACTGGGGAAAGTCGTGAGGAGAGAGCATCCAGCCAGTTCTGTAGATGCAGGATGTCAAGCTAAAAAGGTCAACATGGAGGAAAGCAGGAACCGGACGTAGACACGTGAAGAATTCCCCATGAAGAAGTGGATATCAGTGGAGGGAAATAACTATAACCCTCTATCAATTACGATTAGCAATTCAACATCAAACAATTAAAACTTCACAAGTGCACGCGAGGCACAGCTTTTGGGAGGAAAGCTTTAATGCTGATCATGCTTGACTGAGGCTTTGGTGGAACATAACCAGCCCTGGAGCCAGAATGACATTCCGATGGAGGCCCTACACATAGCCTCTTGGAATACAATGGGCTTTGTGGAACGTTTCTAGAATGGAAAATTGGTACTGGAGCAATTTGACATTGTTTGCTTACAAGAGACTTGGATTTGTTTGAAACCAATATGTGATGGATACGAGGTGTTTTTAAACCCAGCGTTAAAATATCTGCAAGGGAGGCCTTACTCAGGGCTTCTTACGCTGATTAAAATAGATAGAGTTTGCTGTGGAAAGGGTGTTTCAGCCAAACCCTTTTGTTGAGATGGTGAGGTTGGGGCACAAGAGTTTGTCTGGCAGGGAGAAGACGACAATACTTCTGATTTTTGTATTGGAGTGTGAATATATGCCCGCAATGTGATTTTATTGATTCGGGTTAGGGTGCTGTTGGATGAAACCCTCATTGCAGTGGAGAACCCCCATATCGTTTTATGTGGAGATCTAAATATGCATTTATTTAATAAAGAGGAATTGTGTTAAGTGATTCGTTGATGGCCAAAAAGGCTCTGACCTGGATAAATGAGACAAGACCTCGAGATTTGGAAATGTTAAATGGCCAGACAAGGGGGACATCCCTGGTGCCTGCGCCTGGCAGAGGGGGATGCAGCAGGCTTAGCTGGACTATGGCTTTGTGTCAGCACATGTCTCAGCTGCAGTTGAAAAATGTGAAACATGTGAGATGCCTAAAATGGATTGTAAGACAGCAGGGGAGGAATATGGTCCCATTAGCCCCGGTAGAAGTATCATGGGGAAAAAATAGGATGAGAATAAAACCAGACAAAATTCCACAGGCTTCTGCTCAACTTGAGCAATTCGTAGCAGGAAACCCAGGCAACTCAGAATAAGCCTGGCTTTTCAAATCATATAGGGAAGTGGGTGAGCAGAGTGGTAACTTCAACTTTAATCCAGTCCACTCTTATTGCCATGATATAGTGCAAGCTAGGAAACTGCTGCGAGTTGAGATAATGAAATATACACAATTCAGAGATTATTCAACTAATAACAAACATTTTTAAAAAAGGAACCAGACATACTGTAACTGGCTCCTAGCATCTAAAGCTAAAAGGCTGCAGCAAGATGTGGAACTCATGTTTGAGGTGGTCTGCAAAAACAATACAAGGAACATGTTTGAACTCAGTAATAATGGGTGTTCCTTTCAACCTGCGCTGATAATTAGCCAAGTGTCGGAGGAAAATTTAGTGAATCACTACACTGAACTATTTGACATGTTGGTGAGGTAAGTGTGAGGTCTAGGATGAATAAGGGGACCAGATGGTTATTTGCATTGGATAAAGATGAAATTGTAAGGATGATTACAAGGCTGAGCTCGTCCAAGGCAGCCGGCCCAGATGGTGTACCAAACTATGTTCTCAAGGGAAATCCTGATGCTTGGGCGTATTTTGTAATCATGCTTTTTGAGCAGATTTTGAGGACAAAACAAATACCTTCAAAATAGACAGAGGCGGTCGTGGTACCAATTTTTAAGAAGGGTGACCAAAGCAAGCCAAAGGACTATCACAAGATCTCCCTTCTTGATACTTTGGGCAAGCTCTTTGCTTCAACCTTATTAAGAGATTTGAATGCATGGGCAGTGGCTTCGGGACGGCTTGACCCCTGTCAGATGAGTTTTGTTGAAGGAGTGGGTAACACACTTAACCTCTTCTGCTGAATCTCTTGAAGCTTAGGTTCTTGGAATCCGGGGCAAACTGGCTTTCATGGACCTGGAACAAGCTTTTGATGAGTCATCAGGGAGTGGATGTTGAAGAATCTGGCGGACTGGAACTGACCCCCTGCCTTGATTGAGTCTATGCAAGCATTATGTATGGATACATCAGTCCAGGTGCGATTGCCATCAAATGGAGCACTCTCTAGGAAAATTCCCACCGATCGGGGGCTGAAGCAGGAATGCTCCCTGTCCCTGATATTATTATATCTTTACATGTCTGATCTAAGAGACTCACAGGTACATATTCGGGCCTTCCCAACCAAAATAAATGCCTTTGATATTCCTTGGTCTTTATTGAATAAACCCCGATTGGGCTCCAGCGCAGGCTAAACACCTTTATGTTATATTTGAAGGAGGATGTCCTGAGGGTTAATGGGAACAAATCTAAAGTCCTAGTCATGTCATCGGCTCGCAGGAAGCATAAGGGAATATATTCATGGAGGGTGAATGGGGAAGGCCTGGAGATGGTGGAATCTATTACTTACTTAGGGGTAACAGTTAATAATAATTTGGATGAGAGCATGAAACTTGCTTTGTTGAGAGTGAAAATGGGTTGATTAGCATCCCAAGGAGCAGCGCTACATAGGAAGAATGCAACATACCCAGCTATTCCTCTCCACACCTTCTACAAACAGAAGGGGGTACACATGATAACTTATGGAGCTGAATACATGCTGAATTTATCATGGAAAGTATGGGGAAGGCTAGAGGGGTTCTTTTGGAGGAAGCTTTTCAGACTTCCAAATTCACTATCAATAGCCACCATTCGATTTGAGCTGGGGCTACAATCCTTAGAATCAATATCTGCATGGAAAACTAGATCCCTATATAGGAAATGTATTGCCCTGGTCAGTCCACATGGAAGGACAAATGTGAAGACTATCTGAGATTGTGTGATATTCTAACTGACCTCCTCATTGCAAACCCAGTAAAGGTCAAAATAAAATTGCAGTACCTAGACTGGATCTCTACTTTGGAGGCGAGAAGCAAGAACAGACTGACGTTCATATCGGTGTGGGAATTTAGGGGTTTAAACTAAATCCCCACTTACTTATGAAAATTCCCACCAGCCCATTATAGAGATCTGTTTATGTGCTGCCGCCTAAACATCCTGCCTACAAGAGAGGAGCAATTATTGAGGAAAAAGATCTTGGAGGGTGATTCACATTGCAGATATTGTGGAGATGGTTCGTCTTCGGAATTCTTGTTCCATTTAGTAACCACCTGCAAATCACTGACTGAAATGAGAACATGCTATCTTGAGGGGCACTTAGAACAGACGCGCTTATTGGCGGCACTTGAATGGTGGGAAAGATTTTTAATTGGTAAAAGAATATGCTTGATTTTAGCAGTAATGCCATTTGTAGAAAATATTTTAAAGGAGGGTAAATAATCTGTATATACGGATATGACTTGGATATGAGGAATATGGGGTATGTTATCTTTTAATGTGGAGAAGAGAATGTGGATGTGTGGTCAAATATGTAAAAGGTTTTAATCTGTTAACCATAAACATAATTAAAAAAAAACTGATATAACTAGTATGTAATTTCTCAAATATCACTATTAAAAACTCTGCAGGAGATACACAGCTGATTTTTCATATTCATGCAGATAGACTTAATAGAAGCCTTGAGTTAATGGCAAACACTTCCCTAAACATCTGAAGTCAGACAGACTCTAACTGGCTTAGCCTGAACACAACTAAAACAGAATGCCTAATCTGTGGCACTCACATCTGACCTCCAAAAATCAACTATACTCTGAGAAATTAGCATTAGAACGGTGCCATTGGTGTAAAATGTGGGCTCTATTTTGATTTTTCCCTATTGAGGACCCAACATGTCAATAATGCAAGTTCTTCTAACAACCACCTTCTGATGCTCAGGCAAATCAGACCATTATTTTCAGAAACACTCTGCTACATTGCTACCCAGAACAATCATTAGTTGCTGGATTGACTGTGATAATACATTCATGCTTAGAGCACCCCAATATTTGCTTGATCATGTACAAACAGTTTGGAACATGGTAGCCCGAATGGTAACTTCAACACCTCACAGAGTGCACATCTCACCTGTTTTATGCAAACTTTCCTGGCTACGTTTGGTTCAAAGGTAAAACCTTTCTATTGCATTGAAATATCTACATTGGAACTCATGTTCCTGACGAGTGCTAGGATACCATTGGGCGTTAAGTGCTTTACAAACTGCACTAGATAAAATAAGATAAAATACGATAAGATAAGATAAGATAAGATAAGATAAGATAAGATAAGATAAGATTGCTGATTCAGGAATCTGACAAGCTGCCTGGTCATTGATTGTCTACCTTTAAATGTACATTTACCTCATGGTGCAGCCTTCCTGTTTAGAAGCGAAACATGTGTTGAGGATTGTGTGTTGAACTGCAACTGAGAACATTTAAAAGATATATGGCCTAATTCATGGAATTTTTTGCATGGTTCAAAGTGACTTTACACTGCTGACCAGTGTCTTTGAACGGCCTACACAAGCTCTGATTCATGGAACTGGGCAAAGTCTATTTGTGCAGTGCAATGTCCGTGCATAGTCATTTGTGCAGTACAAAATTACTTTGCACAGACATGGCACTGCAAAAAGACACTTTGCACAGTTCCATGAATCAGGGTTTGTGTCAGCAGTGCAAAGTCACTTATCAGCATTGCAAAGTCACTTTGAACCGTGCAAATAATTCCATGAATTTGACTCATAATAACGCACAAGGGTTGTTTTAAAAAAGAGCATTATGTGTACAATCGCAACTGAAAATTATTACATGAAAAGCAGATTTTTCTCCGTGAAAATATTTCCTGAAAAATGAAAATTCTTCCATGAGAAATGGAAAGTTCTCGTGAGCAAGAAATATAAACACATTGCAAACATTATCAACAGTTATCTCAGAATTGGCTGATTGGTTCCCCTCTGTTCTTTTCTTCTGTACCAGTTCGCTGTAAGATCCAATTGCATTCCAAAAATCTGAATATCTAGCTGGCCAATAGTTTTTTTGTTGCCCAAATATTATTTTTTTCTTTCCACAAGCTTCCTTTTACACATTGGTTGTAAAACAGTTTCAGTCCCCGCCCCCCCTCCTTCCCGCCCCCTTGGTGTAGAATGCCAGGAACTCCAATGGGTCTGGCTTTCAATGTATAATGTCCATTGTTGTGATGTTGTGTGGGCACCGTTGTTGCATGTAGTCACTTCGGAGGTGTGTCAGCAGATGCCTCTAGTCTCTTGTGAATTCATCTTGGGCTCCTTGAAACCTATAGGTCACTCATTCTAGGGAGACAAATTTCCAAATCTTTTGTAGCCATTCATATATTGAAGGTGAAGTGCTTTTCTTCCAATGCTGGGCTAGCACGAGCTAAGCTGCTATAACAAGTATCATGAAGCCCCTTTTTTGTGGCCTTGTGAGGCCTCTTGTGCCAGGTTCAGACATACCTGTCATCTAGATCTTCCCTGAGGTGCTCGGAGCCTTCCACCATCTTGCTCGCCTGCTCTTTCACCCCTTCCCAGAATTGTTGGATCGCCGAACAGCTCCACCATATGTGTTTCCAGTCCCCCTTCTATTCGCACTCCCTCCAGCATTTGTCGGATGCAGTCGGGAACATTGTGTGGAGCCTCTCCGGTTTGTAGTGCCATTGGAGTAGCTCTTTTTGACACATCTCTCTTACTTGTACCGATCGCGTTAGCTTAGGAACAATTCCCCAAATGGACTCCCATTGCTTCCTAATGATCGCTTCCCCCAGTGTCTTTTCCCACGTCCCCATATAGTTCCACCTGATCTCCCCCCGCCGGGCATTCAGGAATCTATAGAGGCTTGAGACCAATTTACTCAAACCCGTGTTTGTTGTCATGTATTGCTCGACAGATGTTAGTTGTCTTGTGGCGGCCTGCCTTATGTGTGGGGACATGAGTCAGGGCTTAAGTTGAGTGTACTTGAATATGTCTTTACTAGTCAGACCCAGAGTCTTTTTGCATTAATGAAAGGTCATTAGGTCTCTGCACTGGTACATGTCCTTTGCATCCTGCTTTTGTCCATTTTCTGAATGTTGTGGTGACCATCCCTGGTTGGAACTCTGGATTATTGAACATTGGAAGAAAGGGGGTGGGCTGAGTAGACAGGGCCTCTCTCTTGATTGCTCCATCCCATACCTACACGCCTGCCCCATCACCTTACTTATCTGAATATTTGGGAGCCTATGTTGTCCCTTCAGCCATAGCAGTTCCGGGAATGGGGTCCTAGCCACTGCCCTATCTTGTTATGCCCATATGCGAGTTGGGGTGTCCACTACCCATTCTTTCACTACCCGCAGTTGAGTAGCCTCGTAATATCTGCAGAAGTGGGGAAGTGATAGGCCTACCTGGTTTCTTGGACCCGTCAGCATCGACATCGCCCCTCTTGGTGGTTTGTATTTTATATATGTACTTCTTAATAGCTTTATTCAGAGATTTGAAAAATTCTTTCCAGATTCAAATAGATAGGGCCTGGAAGTAGCAAAGCAATTTTGGTAGAACCAACATTTAAATTGCTACCATTCGCCCCCACCAGGAAGTCATCAGTGTTTTACAATTCCTGATGTCTGTTTTTATTTTTCCCTGCAGGGTCGGGTAGTTGCATTTGTATATCAAATTTAATGACAGTGTTACTGTTACCCCTAGATAGGTTATCCCCGATTTTGACAGTTGCAATTGTAAATTCTGGGTTAATGCCACTATTGTATCATGTTTTGCCGTTAAGTTTAGTACCTCAGACTTTTGTCTATTGATCTTAACACCAAAGATTTCCCCAGAACCTTTCCAATTCTTTCATGAGTGCTGGTAGGGAGCGTTCTGGGGTTGTCAGTGCCACTACCATATTATCTGTGAAAGCCATGGTTTTATGCTCCTGTCCTACCATTATTATCCCCTTTAACCCATCTGCCTCCTGGATCATGGCCAATAGTGGCTCCAGAAAGATTTCATAAAATAATGGTAGTGGGCATTCTTGATTCGTTCCCCTCCTCAGGGTCACTGGGCCTTAGAGTATTCCATTGATGGATACTCGCATTTGAGGTGCTCTATTGATGGCTCTAACCATTTTGAGGAAATTCTGTCCAAACTCCATTTGTTCCATTGTGGGGAATAGTTGTGTCCCTGTCAAACGCTTTCTCAGCATCTAATGAGAACAGTTTAGCTGGTCTGTGAGTTATTTCATTTTTTTCAATCAGATGACCGACTCTTCGTGTGTTATCGAATGTCTGCCTTGTCGGTATGAAACCCGATTTGACAGGTGCTATGAGTGATGGAGGTAAGTGCAAGATTCTCTTGGTCAGTATCTTTGTATATAGCTTCACATCTGGGTTTATTAGGGCTATTGGGAGATATGAGCCCATGAGTTCCACATTTTTACCATGTTTGGGGAAAACTACCAGCTTCACCTCATTCATCGACTGGGTAATTTTTCCTTTCACTTTAAATGTGTTATATGGCTTTGTTAGTGTAGGGACCAGCACTTCCTAGAATTTTCTGTAAAAACAGTCCGGACAACCATCAGGTCCAGGTGCTTTGTTCCTAGGTAGGTTTTTTATTGCTTTCTTCATTTCGTCCACCGTAATGTTTCCCTCTAAGGATTATTTTTCCTTCTCCGAGATTCAGGGGAGGGTGAGATTCTCCAGATATACCTCCTGCTTATCCTTTTAGGGGTTATCAGATTATAAAATGTTTGGTAATGCTCCCTTAGAATCTCCCCTTATCTTGATCCTTTGTTTCTACCTGTCCCTTCTTTGTCCCGCAGTTTCATTACTGTTCTATTCCTCTCCCTTGATTTAAGTTGCTTTGCTAGGAGTTTATCTCCCCTGTTTGCTCTTATGTAATTCCAATTTTTCAGGTATGGGAGTGATTTTTCTGCCTTCTTAGTGCATAGGGTACTCAACTGACACTGTACATGTCTTAGTGCTACCCAGCGTTTTTTGCTTGGTTTCTTGGATATCTCTCCTTGGATCTCTTTCAGTTTCCCTTACAGTTCCTCCTCCCATCTGTGCTTCTGTTTGTCGTTGACTGCTGTTAGAGCTATCAAGTCTCCCCTTAGCACCGCTTTCATTGCATCCCAGCCTGTGCCTAGAAGTGTTTCTCCTATGTCGTTGTCTGAAAAATAGAAAGTTCCACTTCCATATGCCCCCTTTATTGTCTCCCAGGGTGAAGGTCACCATAATCGGGGCATGGTCCATTTGGGATATGGAGCTTTGATCTATCTCCTTCATTTTGCCCACCAACCCTGTGGCTGCCCAGATGTACTCTATCCTTGTTTGCAAGGTGTGGATGTGGGAATAGTGTGTGAATCCATGTGCCTGACTCCTGATTTCCCTCCATCAGTCGTGCAGTGATAGTGTCTCCATTTTTTGTTTTGGTGCCTTGGATGGCCCCAGTGTCCCGAGCGTGTGGTGTTACTTCTGTCTAGTTGTGTGTCTAGTTGTGTGTCACAAGCTAAACTGAAATCCCCTGTTAGAATGACCTCCCCGTGGCAAAACCTTCTAGTTGTGAGAGGGTCCCCTCAGGATCCCGTCAAGTCCCGTATTTCGGCATATTTCGTGGCCAGCGTTATCTTTTGGTCTCCATATGCAGCATTCAAAAAGAGGTAGTGACCTCCCACCCTGGACCTGTATTCCCAATCCATCCTGTATCACTATCAGCACCCGTGCCCTTTTCTCCCCTGTATTTGCCTGGAATATCTGTGAAACCCCTCTTATCCTCAGAGTCTTTTGTCGGCTCCCCTGATTTGAGTCTCTTGATACATTGTAATGTTCACCTTCATCTTTCTAGTCAGCTGTTTCAAGATGTTCCCTCTTTATTGCGGTACCCCTCACATTATATGTTGGTATTTTTAATGGTGCCATCTCATCTTCCTGAAGTTCGTGTTGCTTCTGGTTCCTGAGTCCTGTTACTATGTACCCCCTCTCTGCTTGTTCTAAACTCCTCCCTCAGCCCTATCCCCAACTGCCCCAACTTCCCCCAACTTTTTATCCCCCCTCCTCCCTTGCCAACTCCCTGAGTAGTGCCCAGGTTTCTATGACCGCTCGGACATGGTGTCCGCCGCTCCTGGCCCTCTGTCATCCCAGAGATTTGGTTATGGGGGCTACTAAACCCCACTTTGTGATCATTTGAACATCTCCCTGCCTGCCCCCCTTGGGCCACTCACTCTTGTAATGGTTACACTCCCCAGCTCCACCACCGGGTCCAGCTGTTGTCACAATACCCCTTCTTAATTGGCCGCCTTGTGTTTTAATGATCTCCATCTCTGGTTACCTCTGTCCTTTCACATTCTGTTGGGTGTCTTGCCAAAGTTTGCAACCTTCTTCAATTCCCACAGTTTTCTACGGGGTCTATCCCCTCTCTATTGATCATCGCTTGTCCCTTGGTCCTCTCCTTGTAAATTCAAGATGAACTCTCCCTCCTCGCATGTGGAGTTTCTATGCTGTCTTCCTTCCCATGTGAATAGCAGTCCGAAGGGGAAAGTCCATTTGTATATAATTTTATTTGACGTTAAGACTCGCACTATGGAGCACATCTGTCTTCTCTTTTACAAAGTGGTTTGCGCTAAATCCTGTTACAGTTGCACCTCCTCTCTGTTAATTCGAACCTGGTCCACCTGCCTCGCCTTCCGCAAGATTTGTTCCTTTTGTTCATAAGAGTTGATTGCCATTAGAACATCACAGGGAGTGCCCCAGGTTCTCCCATTCTGCGTGGGCCTACTCTATGTATCCTATCAATCTGGACCTCTGATGTTGAGCCATCCAGCAGCACCTCTGCAAAGAGTTGTTGGGCTGTATTTTTCATGTCCTTGTCCTCCACTTTTTCGGAGAGGTCCTTGATTCTGACGTTAGACCTCTGTGACTGATATTCTATGTTCTCGAATTGTTCCAGAGTTTCTTCATTTTTTCTCGAGTCCTCTTCCATCTCCTGGATGGCCCTTTCCACTGTGTCTTTCCTTTATTCTAATTTGTCCACGTCCAATTTCAGTTCCTGTACGGTTTGTTTTATTTCTAGTTTCAAGGAGTCAAATTGCTTTTGAAAGGAGGCCATGAATTGGTCCTGGAACTCCTTAAAGCAGCCATGCATGTCTTCTTTATGCAATGCCATGTCTGGTTCTGGGCCGGTGTTCTGGTGCTTTGGGCTATGATTGCTTCCTGCACCCTTGAGCTTGTCGCTCTCTCCGCACCCAACAGCTGATTTAAGCTCAAGGGCTGTTTTGCCTGTGGAGTATGTTGGGTCACCATCACCGCCGCTTTCCCCCTTGTTTTTAACATGTGGTTATTAGGCTTTTGGAGTCCTCAATTCCGTGGCTGTTCTCTATTAGCCCGCCCTTCCTCGTGGCTTATTGTCTGTTGGGCCTGTCTTGCGTGCAGGTTTGGGTCCTTGCTGGGTTCCATAGCTTTCTTGGCGTTCCCTGTCCCGTCTTTGGTAGTACATTCTCCTCTTGAAGTTGTTGCCTATATGTTGTTGCCCCTTGATGCTTGTTTCTTCTGATGATGCTCCCTGCTAATTAGCCTGCCCGCTATGGGACTCAGTTCTGGTCTCCAGTATGTGGCTGGTTGTGACCTTCATATGTTTGGGGTTGGATTGTATGTAGGGGGGTGTGCTTTGTTTCCCACCTATTCCTACTGTTGATCCCCCCCCCTCACTGGCATGCCTTTGCTTATGTGCTTGGACTCATGACTCTGCTACTGTGGATGAGCTCCCCACTGGCTTCTGCTTGAGTTTGATGGTGCCAGCGTTCCACTAGTACCTGTTTGTTCTTGGTCTGGTGCAGCATTCTCTTATGTCCCCTCGGCATGTCATGAGTTCATGCGGGGGGCATCAGCTCCCCTCTGATGAAGAAGCTCTGTTCTGCGTTCTGTTCAGATTTGGCCTTCCAGGCGGGCTGTCCACTTTCCCTGCCTTTTCCTATGTATCTGCGGTGACCAGTGCCAGGTCTGTTTTTTGTTTGCTGTGCCTTGCCTGCAGTTGCCTCCCCTTCTGTCCTCCTGTCGTGTTATAGATGCTAGCGGGAGTCCACTTCTCCTCTGTGAGAGCGGGACTCCCCGCTACATTCCATTTGTAAAGGTCCTCCGTGGCGGGGGGTCCGCTTAGCTTGCCTTTTCCTAGTTTTGTATGGTATACACTTCCCGATGTCAGGTCGGGTGGCACTGCTGTTCTGGTGCCCCCACTCCTGTTTGTGTAATTTACCAGTGTTACTGGACCTGCCCCCCATCGTTCTTCGCTTTACGTTGCGCTGGCCCGTCCGTCATTATGGGCCGCGTGGCCCATATGTAACTGCTGTGGTTTCTGCAGTTTTCTCCTGTGCGGTTTTAATGCCTGAAACCTTTGCTATCCCGGGTGGTTGTGGAGTGGACCCGATGCTTTATTTGGCACTTCTTATGCGGCCCTGTGGGGCAAGGCTCTTAGTCGAGTACTCGTCCCACAGCGGCCATCTTGGACCCCCAATATTTTTTTTATAAATATATATATTTGGGTACAAAAATGTGTACTTCATTCCTCTCTCATCCATCACAAAAAGTTGGCACAATCAGAAACCACGGGATGTAATCTCCTGCCCTAAACAATTTTAAGACTTTTTCTTCACATTAAGAATGTTGACTCTTCACAAAATATATGGCACTCTTAAAAGGTAATTCATAGAATCCAGCGCACAAGTGGTGCATGCGGCTGGCGCACAGTGTGCGCGTGCGAATCCCTGCGCCAGCCGCGTGCGCTAAAATCCATTTCCGCGCACAGCGTATTCATGGATTCCAGCCACCAAAACCAGCCGTGGCGCACAGTGGCGCAGCGACCCTGCAGCAACGCCAGTTACGCCCCCAAGAACGCCTCTCGCGCAGGGAAAAGCCATCAATATACCTAATTCAGCGCAAAGGGCTGTGCCAACCTGTACCAGCACAGCAAGCGGGCTACGTGTATCACTGGGGTGCGCGGGAAGTACCTCACGCGATTGGCCCCGTGCAAGCAGGGTACGCGTATTTCAGGGGTGCGCGGGAAGTTCCACATGCGATTTCATCATGGTACGTGCATTTCAGGGGTGCGTGGGAATTTCCACACGCGATTGGCCCGTGCGAGCTGGGTACGCGTATCTCAGGGGTGCGCGGGAAGTTCCACACGCGATTCCATCAGGGTACGTGTATTTCGGGGTGCGCGTGAAGTTCCACACGCGATATCAGCAGGGTACGTGTATTTCAGGGGTGCGCGGGAATTTCCACACGCGATTGGGCCCGTGCGAGCAGGGTACGCGTATCTCAGGGGTGCGCGGGAAGTTCCACACGCGATTCCATCAGGGTACGTGTATTTCGGGTTGCGGGGGAAGTTCCACACGCGATTTCAGCAGGGTACGTGTATTTCTGGGTGTGCGGGAAGTTCCACACGCGATATCAGCAGGGTACGTGTATTTCGGGGTGCGGGGGAAGTTTCACACGCGAAATCAGCAGGGTACGTGTATTCCAGGGGTGCGCAGGAAGTTCCACACGCGATTCCATCAGGGTACTTGTATTTCAGGGTGCGCGGGAATTTCCACACGCGATTGGGCCCGTGCGAGCAGGGTACGCGTATCTCAGGGGTGCGCGGGAAGTTCCACACGCGATTCCATCAGGGTACGTGTATTTCGGGGTGCGCGTGAAGTTCCACACGCACTATCACCAGGGTACGTGTATTTCGTGGTGCGGGGGAAGTTTCACACGCGATATCAGCAGGGTACGTGTATTTCAGGGTGCAGGGGAAGTTACACACGCGATTTCCGCAGGGTACGTGTATTTCAGGGGTGCGCGTGAAGTTCCACACGCGATATCAGCAGGGTACGTGTATTTCAGGGTGCAGGGGAAGTTACACACGCGATTCCAGCAGGGTACGTGTATTTCAGGGGTGCGCGGGAATTTCCACATGCGATTGGGCCCGTGCGAGCAGGGTACGCGTATCTCAGGGGTGCGCGGGAAGTTCCACACGCGATTCCATCAGGGTACGTGTATTTCGGGGTGCGCGTGAAGTTCCACACGCGATATCAGCAGGGTACGTGTATTTCGGGGTGCGGGGGAAGTTTCACACGCGAAATCAGCAGGGTACGTGTATTCCAGGGTGCAGGGGAAGTTACACACACGAAATCAGCAGGGTACGTGTATTCTAGGGGTGCGCGGGAAGTTCCACACGCGATTCCATCAGGGTACGTGTATTTCGGGGTGCGGGGGAAGTTCGACACGTGATTCCATCAGGGTACGTGTATTACAGGGGTGCGCGGGGAGCACCACACGTGAATTGCACGTGTGGGCCCTCCCAGGTGTTCCCTCTACACCCTCCACGGCCCCTGCAGGTGGCTCACACCACAGGGGCCTACCCTGCACATGTCCTGCAGGCACCCCATCCACCATGGCCATGCCCCCCAGCCAACCCACATGTCAACTTGCACTACTGCCCACCAACGCATGTCCCCCTGCACCCCTAGCCACCAGGGGCACCCTTCACCAGACCCCCACCCATGTATCCCACCACCCCCACCACCCCAGTCACCAGGGGCAGCCTCCACCAGGCCCCCACCCATGTCTCCCACCACCCCCACCCCCCCAGTCACCAGGGGCAGCCTCCACCAGGCCCCCACCCATGTCTCCCACCACCCCCACCCCCCAGCCACCAGGGGCAGACTCCACCAGGCCCCCACCCATGTCTCCCACCACCCCCACCCCCCACTCCCCAGGGGCAGCCTCCACCAGGCCCCCACCCATGTCTCCAACCACCCCCACCCCCCAGCCACCAGGGGCAGCCTCCACCAGGCCCCCACCCATGTCTCACACCACCCCACCCCCCACTCCCCAGGGGCAGCCTCCACCAGGCCCCCACCCATGTCTCCCACCACCCCCACCCCCCAGCAGTGCAGGGGCAGCCTCCACCAGGCCCCCACCCATGTCTCACACCACCCCCACCCCCCAGCCACCAGGGGCAGCCTCCACCAGGCCCCCACCCATGTCTCCCACCACCCACACCCCCCCAGTCACCAGGGGCAGCCTCCACCAGGCCCCCACCCATGTCTCCCACCACCCCCACCCCCCAGCAGTGCAGGGGCAGCCTCCACCAGGCCCCCACCCATGTCTCCCACCACCCCCACCCCCCCAGTCACCAGGGGCAGCCTCCACCAGGCCCCCACCCATGTCTCCCAGCACCCCCACCCCCCAGCACTGTGGGGCACCTGCCAGCAGGCCCCCACCCATGTGCAACTCATGTACCCCTGCACCCCCACCCCCCAGCACTGTGGGGCACCTGCCAGCAGGCCCCCACCCATGTCCAACTCATGTTCCCCACCACCCCCACCCCCCAGCACTGTGGGGCACCTGCCAGCAGGCCCCCACTCATGTCCAACTCATGTACCCCTGCACCCCCACCCCCCAGCACTGTGGGGCACCTGCCAGCAGGCCCCCACCCATGTCCAACTCATGTTCCCCACCCCCCCACCCCCCAGCACTGTGGGGCACCTGCCAGCAGGCCCCCACTCATGTCCAACTCATGTACCCCTGCACCCCCACCCCCAGCACTGTGGGGCACCCTCCACCAGGCCCCCACTCATGTCCCCTATCACCCCCACCCCCAGCAGTGCAGGGGCAGCCCCCACCAGGCCCCCACTCATGTCTCCCACCACCCCCACCCCCCCAGCAGTGCAGGGGCAGCCCCCACCAGGCCCCCACTCATGTCTCCCACCACCCCCACCCTCCCAGCAGTGTGGGGCAGCCCCCACCAGGCCCCCACTCATGTCTCCCACCACCCCCACCCACCAGCCACCATGGGCAGCCTCCACCAGGCCCCCATTCATGTCTCCCACCACCCCCACCCCCCCAGCAGTGTGGGGCACCCTCCACCAGGCCCCCACCCATGTCTCCCACCACCCCCACCCCCCAGCCACCATGGCCAGCCCCCACCAGGCCCCCAATCATGTCCCCTATCACCCCCACCCCCCAGCCACCATGGGCAGCCTCCACCAGGTCCTCACAATCCCCAATCATGTGCGTTATGATCAGCCTCCACAGCCAAAAAGCCCTACCAAGTAACCCATTCACCCACATGAAAATTGAAATTACATGTTACACCCCCAATGTTCATAAAGCAAATGAACCCATGTCCGTCACACACAATGGTTTCAATTGAATGGGAAAACACCCAACATGACATGCATGAAACCAATGAGATGATACCACACAGTGAAGTATGAAAACAAAATTGTATTAAAAAAAATGAATGCAAATGAAATGAAACAAACTACAATGGCAATGAAAAAAAGATAAGCTGCATGTCCGTCTAAAAAAACTACAAATCCAAATCCAAAAAAATGTTGTCTAAAGTCACATTAAAAATAAAATCAATCCAATGAAGAACTATGTACAAAACATCCAAGGGTCCATGAGCCCAACTGAACAAAGGAAACCTACAAAAAACCCTAACTAAAATGCAACTATATACAAAAAGTGGAGCAGTGTCCGTCGACTCCAAATCATAAGAAGAAACAAAGGAAACCTAAAATTAAAGAACTATATACAAAGGCGGCGGGCAAGTCCAGCGGCTCACTCCGTGGTGTTCCGGGCCAGGGCATCATCGAACTCCTGTTCGATGTCCCGGAGGCGGTCCTGTTCCATGGCCCCGAGGGTCCGCAGGGACGACGCCGTCTCCTCCTCCAACCCCCTGCGGATTGCCTTGAGGCACTCGGCCCGCCTCAGGGCCCGCCGCATGGAGTTCTCCGCCCTGACCATTGTGAGCCGCGCCTCTTCCGCCCGCCGCCGCTCTGCACCTATCTGCTGGCCCAACCGCTGCCACACAGAAGACACACCCCGTCCTGGGTCAACCTGCCCTCCGGCCGATGCCTGCCCCTCCGATGTTGAAGGCCCCGAGCCTTCATGGCTCCCACCACGTTGCTGCTGCTGCTGTGCCTCTGCCCGTGCACTGCCTCCTGCTGCCTGCACATCCTCCGCCGGCTGGGGTGCAGTTGATGTGGCCACCCCTGCTGGACGTCCGACTCCCGACTGTGGCAGGGATGCCTCCTCCACCAGCCTGGCTGCACCGTCAGAGGCAGCTCCACAGGGCACCCAGGTGACTGATGGGTGGGAAGATGGCACAGAGGACGACTGGCGCGTAGGGGGTCCAGTTGAGGAGGGGGTCGGAGCAAGCCCCATCAGACGGAGGAATCCGGCCTGGGTGACCTGTCCCAGCAGGCTGACGTGGTCAACGAGCCATTCGAGATGACGTGCAGTCTCTCCATGAAAAGACTGCAGGTCACCTCGCATGGCCCATTGACGCAACGCCACATCAGCCAGGACAGGCTCAACCCGGACCTGGATAGCCACGTCCGCAGGCAGAGGAAGGCCAGTTGACGTGAGCTCATCCCCTGCCTGAAAACGGGTCTGGACGTAGGCATCCCTGCTGCTGCAAGATGATGCAGGGACAGGATCGGGGACAGGATTGCACACAGGCACCTCCGCGGCAGCCTGTGCTGCCTCCTGTCCCTGGTCCTGCACTGCACCACTAGCACCAGTGGGATCCCCACCTCCAGACCCTGTCTCTGGTGCTTGCACGGCCTCCTCCTCCACCAAACCCCCCACCAACCTGGATGACTCCGTGCCATCTTCCCCTGTTGGGCCCTGTGGGGTCCCAGCTGCCCCTTCTGCTGCCGAAGAGTCCAACTCCAACCTCCGCCTCTTGGACCTCCCCCCGGCAGCTGCGGCATGGGACGCGGCACCGGACTCCTCACTCCCCGACGAGATGACAACCTGGGAGGGGAGCCGGGCCTTGCGTCTCCGGCTGGCGGTGGGATCCCCGCCGCTGTGCTCCACAGCACCTTCTCCACCCTCTTCATCAGTTGACGCTGCAGACAGGGAGAAACAAAACACAGGCATCAGGGCACTGTACAATGGACACATACACACATGACAGTTGTACATGAGTGGCATTGGCAAACCTCAGACATGTCATCACAATCCCCAACACACATGTCATTACAACTCGCACACATGAGCCATACCACAGCCATATCGCAACTGCCACCACCATCCATACACATACAACAGCATGAGCAGCCAAAGGTGAGCCAGACATCACATGCAACACAGGAAGTGCACATGTACACACACCACCACACTTGCATGCATGTGTACACCTCTGCCAAGTGTCGCACTGTTCAGACGGACATCCATGTCACATCTGCCAATCAGGCTTCCACATACCGCTGTCACATGCATCCATGTTGCATCACTGTTGCACCCCTGTCAAATACACACACATGCACATGTACACAGTGCTGATACATGCAGCCGAAAACAACATACATGCGTGACATCACGGACATGTCTACTTACATACACATTCATCCAAACATGTGTGCCCACACAACTGCATTTGGCATGCAAGCCTACACACACAAGCACCATCCATGTCTCACACATTACAGCCCTCGCATGTGTCAGCCCCACGGCCCTGTACACCCCCACCCATACTCGACCCCATACAAACAGATGTGCAACCTGCACACTACTGAATAATCACCACACGCACTGCTCACAATCAGGATGCATGTACACTCACCGCTCGACTCCAGACGGGTCTGCTTCTCTAGGACCTGGACGTGGAGCGCTGGGGATATGCGTTCCAGGACCCTCATCTGTTCTTCCGACAAGTGGCCCCGGCGCCCCTTGGCATCCGCTGCCTTCAAGAGGCACCGGGCCTTGCTCAGGGTCCTGGACCTGAAGTCCTCCCAGCGCTTCCTGACATGTTGTAAGTCGCGGACTGCCACCCCCTCCGCGTTGATGGCAGTCACGATGTCAGTCCAGATCCGAGTCCGTCCTTCCTTGTCGGCGCGGGAACTTCCGAAGAGGGCATCATACTGCCCCAGGACTTGCTCCACCAGGACACCAACTTCGGTGGCACTGAAGCTGGTGCCCCTCTGCCTCTCTGGCCGGGGGTTTTCAGTGGTCACAGATGGTGTTTGCCCCGACATGACAACCCCAGAGGCAGGAGTGGGTGGGCAACTGGGTCCTGGGGCTGGGCTGTGGAGCGATGGAATCCCAGTCGGGAGTCTTCGGTTCCAGCAGGGGTGGTTACAGCAACAGCACCCCTGGCTGATGTGCAGGCAGCAAATGGCAGGGCACGTGGGCAGCAGGCAGTCAGGCAGCAGCAGATGGCAGGTGGGAGCGTGCTCGGGGCTCTGGGGGGCAGTAGTTCGTAATTCTGGGCTGGAGCGTCGTCTTCCGTGTGCTTACGCATGGCCAGCTTGATACGGGGTGATTTGGCACGTGAAAAATCTGCACGTCAGCGTGTAATTCGAGGAAAGGCCCTTAGCGTGTAAGCGCGTCTGCACGCATACGCATTTTCATTGGACAAAAGGCCCTTAGCGCGTGAGCGCGTCTGTGACGTGATGCGCGCAGGTGTTTCCCTCATTGCACGTGATGACAGAACACACGTGGATTTCCACCAATCGCGTGTGGAACTTCCCGCGCACCCCTGGAATACACGTACCCTGCTCGCACGGGCCCAATCGCGTGTGGAAATTCCCGCGCACCCCTGAAATACACGTACCCTGCTGAAACTGCGTGTGGAACTTCCACCGCACCCTGAAATACATGTATCCTGATGGAATCGCGTGTGGAACTTCCCGCCACCCCTGAGATACGCGTACCCTGCTCGCACGGGCCCAATCGCGTGTGGAAATTCCCGCACACCCCTGAAATACACGTACCCTGCTGAAATCGCTTGTGGAACTTCCCCCGCACCCTGAAATACACGTACACTGATGGAATCGCGTGTGGAACTTCCCGCGCACCCCTGAGATACGCGTACCCTGCTCGCACGGGCCCAATCGCGTGTGGAAATTCCTGCGCACCCCTCAAATACACGTACCCTGCTGAAATCGCGTGTGGAACTTCCCCCGCACCCCGAAATACACGTACCCTGATGGAGTCGCGTGTGGAACTTCCCAAGCACCCCTGAGATACGCGTACCCTGCTCGCACGGGCCCAATCGCGTGTGGAAATTCCCGCGCACCCCTGAAATACACGTACCCTGCTGAAATCGCGTGTGGAACTTCCCCCGCACCCTGAAATACACATACCCTGATGGAATCGCGTGTGGAACTTCCTGCGCACCCCTGAGATACGCGTACCCTGCTCGCACGGGCCCAATCGCGTGTGTAACTTCCCGCGCACCCCAGAAATACACGTACCCCGCTCAATCGCGTATCTAACTTCCCGCGCACCACCGGAACACACGTACCCCGCTCAATCGCGTATCTGACTTCCCGCGCACCCCCGAAATACACGTACCCCGCTCTATCGCGTGTGTAACTTCCCGCGCACCCCCGAAGTACACGTACCTTGCTCAATCGCGTGTGTAACTTCCCGCGCGCCCCTGAATTACACGTAGCCCGCTCCCTCAGGCCCGATCGCGTGAAAAAGTTCACACGAACCCCTGAAATACATGTAGCCCGCTCCCCCAGGCCCGATCGCGTGAAAAAGTTCACGCGAACCCCTGAGATACACGTAGCCCGCTCCCCCAGGCCCGATCGCGTGAGAATGTTCACGCGAACCCCTGAAATACACGTAGCCCGCTCCCCCAGGCCCGATCGCGTGAAAAAGATCACGCGAACCCCTGAGATACACGTAGCCCGCTCCCCCAGGCCCGATCGCGTGAGAAAGTTCACGTGAACCCCTGAAATACATGTAGCCCGCTCCCCCAGGCCCGATCGCGTGAAAAAGTTCACGCGAACCCCTGAGATACACGTAGCCCGCTCCCCCAGGCCCGATCGCGTGAGAATGTTCACTCGCACCCCCGGAATACACGTACCCTGCTCAATCGCGTGTGTAACTTCCCACGCAACCCCGAAATACACGTGCCCCGCTCGCACAGGCACTATTGCTGTATGTTGCCACTTTTGTAATGCGCAGGGACGCTACCGCCTGCCTTCGTGTGGCGGACGTGTTTCGGCTTGTGCGTGTCTTTCGATGTGCGTGGCTTTGCCCTATTCGATTCCATGAATACGTGTGGTTCGGGTGCGTGTGGGCGTTCCGTCTGCTTCCCTGCAGTACATCCCCAGTTACGCCCTTATTTTCACGAGTTGTTCCCCATTCCGCGCGTTACGCCCCGTGTTCCGCCCACTTTCTAGTGTATGCGCCGAGGTTGTGCGCTTTCACTGTGCGCGTCGCGCACGTCTTTCGGGATGTTGCAGTGACGTGTGCGCCATGCACGGGTTTGGCGCACATCCCAAGGAAGACACGCGCAGGGACTTCCATGTATCGCACGCGTGCGCGTGCGCCTGTTTTTTTCCGCTTGCGCCTGCTTGCGCCTGCTTGCGCGTAAATTTTCAGCGCACGTTTGTTCCATAAATCGGCCCCTAATTTACAGTCACGAAATGCAATCTCCTGTTTTGCTACAAATAATTCTTGGATTTTCTCCTGACTCCCTAATCACTGAAAAGAAATGTCACAAGTATGTGTGTTATGCAAGCTGGTCCCTGAGTTCTCTCCTATCTTAGTATTCAGAAAGGCTATCCCTTTTCAATATAATACATATCCCTCAACTTTACAAGTACTGATCTGACAAGTGGTCGAACTAAGGGAGTCAGGCCCTCCTAGGTAGAACCAAAGATGGAGAAGAATGAGTGAGCTGTAATGTGACTAGGTTCAGGCGCTGTAAGACCACTACAGTCGCGATGTGCAGAGTATCAATATTGAATAACATGACATCACATTCCCTAGGTGTTCCCCAAGGCCAGTTTTATCAAGTACACTTTAACCTCCCGCACGAGGTCTGTGTGAGGCTAGTTTTTGTGCTGGGCTGGTAATCAAATCATGCAGTGTTACCATAAGACATAACTCCAAACTCCTGATGACACCCTATACGTGTGACTGCCTGTCTGTATTCATCTCTCTCCCATTCCCTTGCTCAATGGCTCTCTCGTCTGTCTCTCTCCGTCTGTCCGTGTGCCTCTCTTTCATCTCCCCCTGCCCTGCTCTTTTTGAGAAGGATGCCCAGCTGTGTGTTGCCACTTCGAAAAACAAGTGTAGAAAGAATGTTCGAGACATGATCTTGGGACATCATGCCTTCTGGCAAGCTAAAGTGTTGCCTTACTTACTGTGCCATTGCTAAACTGGGTATTTGGTCCCTGGTCTTTGGTAAGCCAGTATTCTGGACGTCCACATGGAAGTGTGGAATACCTGTCTACCTTGCTGTTTTTGCCTTAGCTTCTGGAAGCCCAGTGAGCAGAATCTGGGACCCCTGTTGCCTAGACACACAAGGCAGGAAATGACAGGAAGATTGGAGCAGAGCACTGAGGAGAACAACCCCTGGAGAGAAAACCAGGCGAGCTCTTTGAATAAGACAGCTGTGCCTTTGACGCATTGTGGTGGCAGTGAATGAGGGAGTCTACAGGTGTTGATATGCAGAAAGAAACCTGCAAAACAAATAGTGCAATTGTCTGTCATCTTCTGAAGACCTGAGGGGGAATGGGAGAAGTCTATCTTAAGGACTTCTGACTGCAGCCGCCCATGAAACCTTGCCTACGCAGTTGCATCCTGCTGGCTGGCCCCTGTCTAGCCCTTCATCCGACTGAAGCGTTTATGGGGTCACTGCGAGTTGGGTGGGTGGTATTGGTAAATCTGTCAGTATTTGCCAAATAATTTACCATCCACCAAATCCAGAGTCGATACAAATAACACCAGTGTGTTCATGGAAATACCGCTGATGTTATTCCAGCCAGACTCCCAGCTGAAAGTGCACCTATTTTTACCTCCACCTTCAAGCTAGAGGTAAACATTCCAATGAAGGCCAAATGTCTAAAACAAACATTTCCTAGTCTGCAGAAGGGAAGTGCTTAATATATTAAAACGTGATTTGACTAAGATTCATGGTAAGGCTCTCATGGCACCCGCTGACCATGTTTCCAATATGATACATCAACGCCAGTATTGACCCGTTTCTGCATTTCAGATCGATCAGTGGTGGTATGAACTGTTAATGTACTCGATTTCTGTCCACCTTCACATGGAAAGAGGATATGGGCAGATGTGTTTTTGTTGAAAGCTACCTTTTAAGATTACCACTTGCCGAGCCGGTATTTCTGGAATGCGTCTAGAGGTATTCCATGATAGCTGTTAGGGAGAGATTTAACGGCAATTGCACTGTGTCGATGCCTTCTATTTTTAATAATTTATGAAACACTTAAAGCTATTTTTATTTAATCTTACTTATGAATCATTTTGGATGGAAATAGTCCACACATCATAATCGTATGCATCCCTTTCCTTACATGTCGCATTTGCACGATTCTACATGCATTTCATTGGAATTGTTTGAATCCAGCAGCCCAGCTCAACTGTCAGGGTTAAGCATCAAATTAGGCCTATGCTACTTAAAAGCGAGCCAGCGATACTTCAAGGAGATCGTTGGCTTCCTACTGTTTGTGAATACCTGGATAGATGGCTCTATGTTGAAGAGTTTTGCCTCCACTACCCCCTCTTACCTTTCTGTGGAGTCATCGTGCTCGCTATGTCCCGGCATGTCCCGGCTCTCTCTTTCCACATTTTACTCACTGCTTGTTTTGCTATTTCTATCTCTGCCTGCATTGTGCTTTCACTCTCTTTTTCTTTCTGTCTCTATAGAGCAGGACCCCCTGCTTGAGATCTGCCCACACTGCATTCTAAACAGTGGTCCCTTCTGCCTCTTGCTCACTGTCTGTCTTTCTCCCTCTCTTTCTCCCCTATTTCCCCGCTGGCCTCTCTTCTCCTCATTCCGCCATGTCATCATTGCATTCGTGCTGGTCTCTGTTACATGTTCCCCATTGCACAGGTCTTCACAAACATTAGTATGATCTCCTGGCTCTGGTAAGGTGTGGTGCCCCCACAGAACGTAGATACAAATGTGCATGTAAGACAACCGGCTGCATTTTCTTGTGGTTTGTGCTCTGGATAAAGGCAAACATCCTGCCCACTCTGCCCCCAGCGGATCTCCCAAGGGGGATAACTTCTCCTTCTGAATCGAGCATAGTGCATACCTCTCTTTGAAGAACAGCTTTTGAATCTTCTGAATAAAATGACTGAGGCTAAATCCCCCGTCATTGTGCTGGGATATTTTAACTACTGGGCAGATGTACCATCGGACAGTGCCGCTTTGTCCCTATTGTCTGCCCTCAACACCAGAGAGTTTTCTCATTGGGTGGAAGAACCCACCCATATTGGAGGGCATACTCTCGACTGGGTCTTATCCCATCAACTCCCGGTCTCCAACCTGGTTCTGAACCCCTGGTTTGGTCCGACCATCATTTGCTGACATTTTGTATCAGCATCCCTGATCCCCCTCCCAGACTTGCCGCAAACTCTAGACCAATAAAAACAAACTGAAACTGGAAGAGTAGCACTTGTCCCAAGTTGTCAGCTGTGCTTGGATTCTCGATGGCTATAATAATGACTCTGGCCTAGCTCTACACCTCTCAGACACACTTGAGGGGGGTATTAACTCCTTAGCCCCCCTCGTAAGCAACCACAAGAAGCAAGAGACACATCATAAGAATTGGTTCAATGACACCATTCTCAACCTTAGGCACCAGCATTGGGCAGCCGAAAGTGAATGGAGTAAAAATCCCTCACCCACCAGTCTAGCTTCCTATAAACTCCTAGTTAAAGATTTCAAGGCCACCGTCATTCAGGTCTTAAGGGAATTCAGGGGGAAGTCTAGCATCCTTGCTGTCCACACAAAGGACTTCAATTGGTGCCAAGAAATCCATCATTCCTTTGTCGCCAAAGTGGCCTCTCATCAACGAACCATTGTTGACATCACAAATCCTCCAACCCTGGGAGGACACAGCTGTTGGGCCCCTCAGCTCATACCACCACCTGAGCTGGATAGACCTGTTTCACAATGTACCCATAGTACGGAGACTGAAATCTCCCAGAAAATTGCCAGCCTGAAACCTACCTCATCCCAGGGTGATGTCTTTAAATCAAGACCATTGAAAGGCTGCCTAGATATCCTAAATCCTTGGGTGACGAAGTTGGTTAACCTCTCCTTCGCTGAGCAGTCCATCCCTCCCCTCCTCAAGGAGGCATGGATCACCCCCCTGTTGAAAAAGGATAACCTTGACCCTATGTCTAGAAAAAACTACCACCCCATTACTAACGTGCCATTTCTTCTCAGGATTCTGGACAGGGTGGCATGTCTCCAATTCTAGAGATTCATTGAGGGCAACAATATTCTTGGAGCACATTAATATGGCTTTAGGGTCAGACATGGCATGAGGCCGCCATGCTAGACCTTAAATCCAGTCTGTCCAACATTGTCGACGAAGGTCAGCCGGCCCTCCTGATGTTCCTCGACCTGTCTGCCCCATTCAAATTGGTTGATCATGCTTTATTGGTGGGCAGGTTAAAATCACTGGTGGGCTGTTCCAGACTAGCTGCACAATGGGCAGCCTCCTTTTTGGGGGCCCTGTAATGGCAGAATGGCCGCTGACGAGGCCAGCTCCACAAAAGCACTCACCACCTGCGGAGTACCATAGGGATCCTGCATCTAACCATCCTTATTCAATATCTATATTCTCACACTTTTGAGACTTCTTACAGCTTGGGTGTCCTTTATACCAACTACATGGATGATACCCAGGTTGTCCTAAAACCTTTGGGTACTTATTCACAGGATTCCTTGGCCATCAACACCATCTCTTCCGCCATCCAGTCCTGGATGGCAGCTAATTCCCTGGCCCTTAACACTGATAAAACCGAGCTGTTGATTGTTGCTTTGGCCCCATGCTTATAAAACTGGCCCCCGAATATAAAAGCTTTTCCATCACCAACAGCATCATCTCAGTGAAATAGAAGGTGAAGGTGCTTGTCGTTATACTGGATGCAGAGGTGACAATGAATCCTCACATTGTCCAGATTCGGGCCTCATGTGGTTTTATTAATAAATGACTACACCATATCTGCCTGTTTCTTTCTCACAAAAACACCTTCCTCCTGGCCTCTATCCTCGTAAACTCCAGCCTGGACTACTGTAAAAGTGTTCTGGGTGGCTCCTCACGTACCAATATTTCTGCAATGCAAGTTACCCAAAAGGGAGCAGTACAAGTGACCTTAGGTTTAACTTGGCACACTCATACTGCAGCTGCAAGGAGGGAATTGCACTGGCGGCCTGCAAAACTCTGTATCACCCAAAAGATCCTCACACTGACTCATAAATGCTGGAGTCTTGAGGCTCCCAAATACCTCAGTGACCGTTTGAAGGTATATGCGCCAACTCGTAATGTCATATGCAAGGATCAATCCAGGCTTATGCAGCACAGATTTAGGCTTGCCAAATTTGGAGGAACATGCTTTTATGCTCAAGTACCCGAATTATGGAATACCTTCCCCCTCAATCTAAAAAGAATTGAAACAATAACTGAGTTCAAGAAAAGGTTGAAGACCTTCCTTTTCAACTCCCTTCTTGATTGAGCTCCTCTGTCTTTAATCACTCCTGAGCTAATGTCCCTGCCTGTTGTCTGTCTTTGTCTTGTTTTTCTGTGTGCTCTGAGGCATTTGGGCATGCAGCGCTATACAAAAAATAAAATGAATTAATAAATAAGTAGTCAGGAAAACAGTAATCTGCATAGGATTTTAAAATTGCAGGGCATCTTGCAAAGAACACAACTTACTTTTGGAGCAGAAACCCCCTTTGGCAGCGAAACACGCCAAATGATGCAACTAAACTGGAGTTCTGGAGATGGATGACTTGGCACAGGTCAGGCTAGACGTGGCATTTGGGTGTAGAGGTGGGCAAGCCAATGATGGTTTGAGCCTGGCTTGAGCCAAATGTTTGGCCTTGGCTTGGCTCTTGGCCCTCTGGAAATCAAGAGAAAAGGAAGATCCGAGCAAGACACTAAGTGCACTGTCCTGTGGGAGCCGGTAGGAGGGAAAAAATAGGCAGATGAGGAGAATAATGGTAAAGAATAGGAGGGTTGGAGGGGGTAGGATGCAAGGAGCAAGATGATGTAAGGACAAAGATGCATAACAGGGAAGGGAGAGACAAATGAGATGAGAGAGCAAAGACAGAGAAAGAAATTGAGACATTGATGAAGACATATTTTATGAAAAACAAGATGCAAAATATATGATCGTACCGTAAATTCCTTCAATGAGGTGTGGGTCCATTTTTCTTGAAATGCTGCTAGTGTCACTGGTGCTCCTAGCAGTGACCACCCTCATAGGAAAACACACAGAGGATCACAACAGCACATGCACTGATGGTGGAGTCCACTAACACCAATATGTGTGCAGTGCATGGCAAAATTGTGGCCGGCATCCTTCATTGGAAACATTAGTCAAGTAAATGTGGTCTCGAATGAAGAAAACCTGTAATCTCTGAATACAATGAACAGGTTAATGTCGCCGAGAAAGAAACATTTAAACAATCTTTTTTTCTGAGAAAGACTGTACCCGAACTCACTGAATACACAGAAATAATTTCATCACAAGTTCATGGAAACCTCTCCCTGGATTATGTTCCGTGTAGGCCCCTTTCTGTTCAACCGAGCTGCCTTTTCTTTCAGTGCACTCTAATATCCGTGTTTACACATGCCTGACACAGGTGGCAGTGTAAACTTCGCACAGGGAAACTGGGAAAGAAAAGAGCAGGCAGCTGTGCAAAGCAGTGATCCTAAACGCGTTCCCAAATGTCTACTGTCCACCAACCCTCATCACTTCCATTATATGAAAGCAGGGTGCAATTGACAGTTGAATGTACATGCCATGTTGGTAGCACAGGGCTTTCAGCTTCGGTGTAGACAGGCACGCTAGTCTCGGCTGCGAGATTTCAATGGAGAACCAATGTATAAATTGTGAAGAGGTTAGGACAGCTCAATGGGTTAAGGCCCTATCACACAAATCTGCAACAATAGTCACAGGATACAAATCCCGGCAGTTTGGCGGCTGATGAAATCAGTGCCATTCAATTGGGAACTAATAACACTAATTGTTCTAGTGCGTGAAAGGAATATTAGTCTATCACCCAGACCCGTACCGGTCTTTGTATCTGCTGTACAGTGCTTTGAAAATGAATAACACTCTTTAAATGCACTCTCTGGATAATTAAAACGTAGCCTTGTTTGATTGTGTAGTGTAATGGACCGGGTAACTGCAACTACTTTCATTAATCCACTTCTGTAATCTACTAAATACCAGGCTACCTAATCTGCATGCCTTTTTTCCCAATGGCTCAACTGCCTCTGGTTTCTACATGTTTGTCAACCCGTTGAAGTGCACTGTGGATCCACTGATTATTGTCTTTAAGTGACCCTGTTTTCGGGGACGGGCGGGTGAAATGAGGATTCCCGATTCATTTTCAATCAACCTTTTCTTGCTGTGATCCTTCAGAATATCCATTCAGCCCAATACCTATTCATGGGACCTGTTGGATTTGCTTTGCTGTGAGATTTGTCAGAGATAGAGTGATTCATAGACAGTAATCAGTGTAATGTGGGTTGATTGAGGAGAGGTATTTATCACCCCGTGCTCTGTCCAAGATATATGGTGTCTTAGAAAAGTCACAGTTCACTCAAACAGTCCCAAACAGGTTTGCGAAGATTCAAAGATGCACCAAAAGCAATAGTTCAGTAATTGTCAGGCATGGTCGGACTGGGACAAGAAATAGGCCGGGACACCCAAGAAAAAGTGGCCCACCCCTCGCCTCAAAAAAAGTGGCCCACCTCTCGCCTCACGACCCTTGACCCCTGATGACATCACCGTAAGTGATGCCATTTGACCCCACCCGAAAGTGACATCCTGGGAAGCGATGAAACATGAAAAAACAGGAAGTGGCATCAACTAGCATTGTTCCTAAGTACACTACGAAAAATATGGTTATAATTTCACTAATGTGATATACATTTCATACAAGAATGGATCACCATATGTATCATCAATATCTGTGTGTATAGATCCATATTTTCAAACTACTGTGAATGCAGGCAGACATCCAAGGCCAAATGATGTGTTGTTGCAGAGCACTTATGCTTAAGATCTTTTTTATAGAACAAATATGCACACAATATCACCCAACCTATGTTGGTACTCATTTATCGACCTCAGAAGGATGAAAGGCTCAGATGGCCTTGCTGGGACTCAAACCTACAACAAGCAGATCAAACACACATCACAGCAGCGAGTGCTGAACACACTGAGCTATTATATCGGCTATAGTAAAGCCAGCAATTACTCTGTAGTGGATACCATTAAACTGGTAACTGAGATTTAACAGCAGACCAGTTAAGTTCATCTGCAGGTCTGGTGCAAAGTTGGCCACATGCTGCAGCAGCATGTGAATGATGCATGCATCATACTTTATGATGCACACATCAGGCGTGCAAATCAATCAAAGCAAGATATCATGTGTTACCTTGCTTTGATGAATGATGGCTTTGCGGGTGCTTTTTGTTTGTTTCAACAAAAAATATATTATTTTCAAATTATTTTGTCGTGAGCAGAAATCGGCCCCCAGGGAATACACATGATTTCGGCCCAGCCACGAATGGCAGATGGGCCAATCCGTCCCGTTGTCAGTTGCATTTTTTCCGAAGTATAAATCACCCTGAATAAAAGGTATCCATCCCTGCTAACCTGCAATATGAATACAATCCTTGGGGCACAGTCCAAAAAGTAGCCTCGTACATAGAGGAACGTCATCACTGTAATCCATTATGCTTGTGTGGTATAATTATACTAGACCACACCACTGTAAGTACACCTGCGCCCCTGTTTAATGCAAGAAGCAGGGTGTATGAAAACAGTGCATTGCAGCATGCATGCTTTTTCAGTGTAAGAGTGCATGCCATGCCAGGGGACCAACCCCCTCCTATGGTGAACCATCACGGTGGTCAGAGGTCCCAGTGCCCCCAGCACATGCAGAATAGTACACGACGTTATTCATACATTTGTGATATGCGATGCTAGGAGTGGGGGCTGAGGCGATACACCTGTCACTCGACAGGAGTGTACCAATTCTGGTCTATCCGTAGCTTAGCAACTAAGCACCACTCTGGAAAGACTGGCATGATGCTGGACCCTCCAGGGAAGAGATGGAGAGAAGGAGGCTGGGGAGCGCACAGGAGGGGGGGGGGGCACTGAGCCCATGATGCAGCTGACACCTTCTAGTACATTAACTGATGCCTGTCCGGCTGTCCTGGGATTCCGAGGGTGGCCGCTGCCATGATACGTGACCCGAATGGATCTGAACGAGACTGCCTGAACACCCCCCCCCCCAAACCCCCCACCCACCGCTCCATGACTCCAGGGACAGAGGGGAAGGAAGCGTACAGCACAATGGGCTCAAAGAGACCATGGGTGTCAGCACTGAATAATGCGATTTACTAGTGCTTTTTATTGGGTGTCATAGGACTCCATGTAGCCACGCCCACAGCCACTTTTTACAGCACAGGCTTTACTTTTATAATCATTGGTACCTGGTGTTCAAACACCAATTGGTCAAATGGAGTTAACCGAGACCACAACTCCCACAATACATTTGTTTCATTAAGGAAATCATAGGACTTGCCTTTCAAAATAGTGCCGCAGTGACACAGAGTCATCTATTCATTCTTTCTTTATAAAATGTATTTATTACCAAACTGACAGTTTCAAGGCTATTGGAACAATATTGCAGCCTAAGAGCCATTTAGAAGACTACTAGAAAAGAAAAGGTGTAGTCAAGACAAAAAAAAGGTACAAATCTTGACTTGTGAAAATGTACATTGAGAAAAAAGTGCATGCACTTTTTAACAATGCCGATTGGTGGCCACACAAACCAAAAGGTGATCTGGCTGGAAGGTTTTGAATCAATCATAATAACGGGCCCAGCTCAGGGCAACCATCCAGGCAATTGTTTTTCAGCAAGCCAAACCATTACAGAAAGGGTAAAGACTACATGCAAATCAGTCCAGACCGAGCTGCTAGGTCATCATATCCTTCATGAAACCACAAGCAGCCCCAGACATGTGAAGTGGGAGAATGGAAAACCAGACTCCCGTCCTTCACCTCTCGCGCTTGGCCTAGAGGGTCGCGGCCCAGACACCCGCCACGAGAAGAGTTTGCCCATTTACCAGATGACCAAATACCCTGGTACAGAAACATACGGATGTGTCCATCTGCCTGCCCAACAGCCCGCACTGGCCATGCCGACACCTGCGGCACGGACCAACTAGACTGAAATCTACACATCGTTAGAGATGCCATGACGACCTAGATAACGGGAAGCACCGCTGAACTATTATACACACTGAACATTTCCACACCAATCTACACGAAGAACATACTCAGTGCTCTGACGTAGGCGACAGGCTTATTCACGGACGTGCATCTTTATTATTTTTACATAGGCTTTCAGAATGCAGAAACGCAAGACGCACCATGAGCTCATTTATAACGCTTGCTCACGCTTCTCTTGAAACCCGTTACCATCATGAGAGATATAATGGAAACACGATACTGGCCATGAAACTGTATGCCACTATAACCTAAAGCATCCATGCACTAAATGGATTACTCGTGCACCAGGCCCAAGTAGGCCTCAAGCAAGAGTTCCCGTGGACATTAACAAAGCAAAAGTCAGGTTGCTGAGCCTGCAGAAAGAACCCAGTGGAGCAACCAGCCAAGGTCGTAATGTTGCAAACCCACAGTCAAGAAACAAATCTTCAAAGGCACGATGTTGCAACCTCGCACTCCACGTACCAATGTTAAAATCATATCTGCAAATTAAACCAGACATACAGTGGAAAAACAATATTAATTGTGCAGAATTATGCCTCAAACACGGTCCCTCCCCACGTGACCAAGCCGAACCTGACGAGATGCCAAAACCCAGGAGAGAAAAGGCGTCTGGGTACCTCGCTACGAGACGCAGGCCGACACACTTGAAAGGCTCAATGGACACCTGCTACAGTGGGAACGGTCAGTCTCCCACCTATGAATAAATCCTCACATTGCCTGCACGTACCCATACTGAAACACTGTTGCAACCACAGGTGCACCGTGTGCTGGGAACAACGGTGGTCCCAGGCTGGGGAGCTCACGGATGCACCAATCAGAACATGAGGTTCTTATCTCAGACGTCAGTAACGTTAGCCAATCCTCAGGGGTCTTCATGTAACAATTCTTATGTATCTAATTGTAGGGACAACCCAGATATACCACCTGACTACATCTTAACCACTAATATCATTCTCTATATGCGTACTATACTAACCCCACCACTCGAGCAACCAATCAAGAGTGGCGATAGGTTCTTTTGGTAACTTTTTGGAATGACGCAAGTAGCGCGTCATAATGTAGTAAAAAGGGCCTGCGAGCCCCACTATTGTGTGTGTGTCAGGACGAACGCGTACGCTCCTTGACCCATCCCTGCCGTTTGCATAATAAACGACAGAAGTTGCCTTGCTCCTTGTGTGTGCCTCATACTCTGTCTCGATCCGAGATATACACGGGAGGAGTTGGGGCCTCCCTGCCCGGAGGTCTGCGGACGGCCCGGCCGACCCCGGCAGAATCCCCCCCGACAAGTTGGAGGCACTGCTGAGATCTGTTTAAGATCGACTTTTATTTTTTATTTTTCCAGGCACTCCCGTTGCGGGGAGGCCCGGCGGCGCGGCCCCCTCTGCCGTTGCCCCCTTCTGAGGACTACAGGACCATCGCGGAGCTGCGAGAGGACCGGACAGCGCAATCCGGATATTGGCCCTCGGGAGCCGGTTGAGAAGTATCCCGCCCGCGGTCGGCGAGTGTCCAGACGTGGTCCAGACGAGGGGAGGTGGCGAGCCGCTTGGAGGGGTGCACGCAGTCGAGCGGCCCTGCATCGAGGGAACTTGGTGAGCATGACACGCACAACAAGCAATGCGAAATTGTGAGGGAGGGGGCGGAAGTAAATAAGGGAGGAGGGAGGTATTGTAAAAAGGTGGGGTGAAGGTTTAATTGAGTGATGATAATGGAATGAATGGTAGTGAATTGAGTGCGAGAGAAGGCGGCTAACGTTACGCGAAAGAGGGGGGCAGGGCACGAGAACAACACGTGCAGACGCTCGCAACAAAAAGCTAACGTTACGCGAAAGAGGGGGGCGGGGCACGAAAACATCACGTGCAGCCGCTCGAAAGACACTGATTGGCCTAAATCGCGACTACGTGTGAGGGTGGGTGTGTGTGGTTTCCTACGATTTGACATTTATCATTCAATGAGTAGATGAGGTTCCCTATTGTTCGAGCAAGAAACTCGATAGGTAGATGAGGTTCCCTATTGTTCGAGCAAGAAACTCGATAGGTAGATGACGTTTCCCTGTGGGCGGTGGCTAGTTACGTAGTTGCCCAAAACGGAAGATAATTGGCTGGTTAAGCCCTCCTGTTGAGGGGCGTATCACACGCGAGGCGACGCAGCGTGCGCAGTCCGGTTATAGTATTGATGAGATTACCTTGTTCCAGGAGAGACAGGAAGACAGCTGTAGGGTTAGCGGGGTAGATTGCAAGTGTATTTTGAATTTAAAGAACATAACACGAATATACCAGTAGTTCGAAGAAATAGGTGACGTCACCAGTAGGGATTTAGTAAGATATCGTGAACACAAGAAGCTTTGGGTTTGACATTGGTGGGGAAGAGAAACATGATAAAGGAGCGGACACGGAGATAAACGATAAACGAGTGGATCAAAGAGGAGAAGGGGAAGGGGGCGTGGCTGCGCACGGAGAACGCCGGCCACGGCAAGTGTAAAGGTGGGAGGAGAACGGGGAAAAAGGACGACTGTGTAAGATCGTCGTAAGGGGTACGCAGCTGCAGGGGGCTGCGTGCGCTTCGGCCGCAGGGGGCCGTAGGGGAAGGAATATAATATAACATCATAAATATATTTGTTTTATAATTTTTTTTTTTTGTGATTATTATGATTGCATAATTTGTCAAAGGATTGTCGTAAGTCCCCACACTTGCGGGGCAAGGTAAGCAATAAAAGGTTGTATGTTGCAAACTGGTAGCAAGGGGAAGGGTAAGAAAGGGTGCGCTAGTATGTCATACGGGAGAGGGTTGGGAGGGTGGGGGAATACCCTCACTACCCCACTACAACATATATGCACCACACTGCCACCACATAGGGAGAAGTTAATTAAGTACAGCATAGAGTGGACCCAGGGGACGGACAACAAAATGTTGACACCATGGCCGCCTAATGGTAGCTTTGACCCATATGCCCAACATTCACTATTAAACCATCTGCACAATACATACAAGGGGAAGAAGTTGGCAAACCATGTGGAGGTGTTTAACTTATGGAGGATGTTCCAGGGGTCTAGACCAGGACCAAATGGAATGTTCACTATGGGGGAAACACCGGAAGAAAAGGAGATTAAGAAAGAAGGAACGGATGGGGAAAAGGAGAGTGAAGGAACAAAGAATATGGGGAATGAAAAACTGGGTGGAGGAAAGGTTGATAAATTAGCTGACATAAAACAGGAACCGAGCAATGAGATACCCTTAACACCGGGAGTGAAAACAGAGGGGGGAGGGTTGTACCCTTTAAGAGAATTAGGAGAAATAAAAGGACAGTTAAGGGCGGCTGAAGGATACTCAAACCCGGCATACAGCCCTCCACCATATGTGGCTCATGGAAAGATACCAATGGGGGACGGGAGGAGAGAAGAGCAGACTGTAGAGATAGGAAACGATGAGTGGGTAGCTGCACAGATATTGTTGAAATTACGAGGATCACTAACTGGAGAGGAAACGGAGGCGGTAAAGAGAACAAACGAGGATAGTGAAAGAGAGAGTGAAATGAGGGGAGAGGAGCTGCTACGGCAGAAGGAAGAGATTTTGGAGGAAAGATTAGCTAAACTAAGGGATGAGCAGAATGAACTGATAAAACAACTTGAGGGGGAGGAAAGAGAGAGAGTGAGGAAAAGGAAAGAAGATAAGGACGAATTGGAAAAATCAAGGGAGCAAAGTGAGGAGAGAAAGAGGGAAGCTGTAAGGGTAAAAGCAGCAGCAGAAAGGGTATCAAGAGTAGTGATGAGGGAGAAGAAGAAGGAAGAAGAAGAAAATGAAAAGGAAATGGAAATATGGAGGAGGAGGATAATATCAGAGACAGCTAAAAAATATGAAGAGGGGAAGGTAATAGAGAGTATAGTAGAAAGAGAAAGGGTGAAATGGGAAAGGAGGAGAGAGGATGAAAGGATATTGGAAGAGATGAGCAACGAAGTAATGGAGGAATTAAAAAGGAAAAGAGAGGAAAATAGTAGGGAGATGGAGGAGAGGAGTGAAGGGGAGAGAGAGGAGAGTAAGAGGGAGAGTGAAAGATGGGGAGAAGTATATAAAAATAGAGAGGTAGCAACAACGTCAGCACTAGGGGGAACAGGTGGTAACAACGGAAAGGAAGAGGGAGACCTAATAGACTTAAAAACTGTAACAATAAAAGGAAAAAAGGCAGAGTGGGGGGCGCAATTTATGAATGATTTTTGTAGTGAGGATGGAAGGAAGAGTGAAAGGGAAAGCTTAGATAAGCTATACCTCACTAGAACAAACATAGATTCGCCATGGGTGAGTAGAAGATGGGAGGAGCTGGAGAGAAGTAAGGAGGAAGTGAAAAGAATGGGAGAAACACAAACTAACGAACACACGCCACCGACGCTCACCAACCAACACACGCCGCCCACATCTCCTTCACGATCACGCTCTCTAACGCCACACCCCACATGTTCAACAACTGCACGCTCTCTGCACAGAATAAAGCTCGCACCCTTCATGGACGAAGTTACACCTTATGCATGTCGGCTTAGGGACCTCCCTAGTCGCAGGCAAGACAGGCAAACAGACGTGACAATATTGAACACAGGAAAGGATGAAAAAAGGGGAAAGGAAGAAGAGGGAGGTAGGAGAAGAGGTAGTAAGGAAGGATTTGAAGTAGTAAAAGGAATGGGGGAAGAGGAGGGGTGTGAAGAGTTAACATCATGGAGCATAAAGGATGACACAAGACAGAATGTAATGCCACTGCTGGAGAGAGGAGGGGTTAGACCACAATATGTACCTTGGAAACATACGGATAAGGAAAACATAAAATGTAGGCTCCCATCATTAAGTGGAGGTGCGGGTAAATGGATATATGAAATGGAAAAACACACCGCAGGACAGAAACTAGCAGTGGGAGATGTTAAGGGCCTGTTAATATCAATATTAGGGGATAGAGCGGATGACATTTGGAAAAGAGCGGGATTCCATGGGGTAACAATAACAAACACATCGCATGATGGGGCACCATTTGCAAACTGCAGACATGCGCTATGGCAGGCACTAAGAGTGCAGTACCCAGACACATCAGACATAGGAGCCATTACTTCCCGTAAGATGGGTGAGAACGAGGATCCTGTTGATTATATCCAGGATATTCAAGAGAAGTGGCGCATGGAAACTAGAGAACAATGGGACAAAACACCAGCCATATTTTATCATATACTAGTACAAGGGCTCCCAGAAGGAGTTCAGAGACAATTAAAGAAAGTAGTGGGGATGGAAGCAAAACCATGGCCGGAAATACAACTGACTATAGTACATCACTGTAGAACATGGCAAGGAAAAATGAAACAAAAGGAAGAGGACAGGAAAACAGAAGAGGCCAAATTAGTACAGAAAAAACTTACTAAATATACCATGGAAGGGGCACTAATAACTGCGCCAACACCAATGGCCCAAAGCCCAACGCAAGTAGTGGCTGCACAAAATCCAGCTCAAATAGCGCCTCCACAAGAGGTAATAGAGCAAGTGCTGCCTCTGCAATCACACGCACAGAACATGGGAGGAGGGTACCCAATGCAAGGAGCTGGGTATTATAATTATAATAGAGGGAGAGGAGGGTTTATGAGGGGAAGAGGATACGGATATAATACCCAACAACAGGCTGGGGGACTCAGAAATAATTACCAGACAGGGCAACCAGTATACCAGGACAACACAGGGAACTTCCCATGGCAAAACAGGGAACCACCCGTGTGTTGGAGCTGCGGACTATTAGGACACATGTCACGTACATGCAGGGTCAGGCCAGGAACACCAGCATGGAACGAACAAGCACAACATAGGACATCACAAGAACAGCAGGGCATACAACCACAGCAGATGTCACCACAAGGGAGTGACCAACACTATTCCCTACCACAACAACAAATAAAACAATACCTGCCACAAGTAACTGGTGCAGCGTTAATACAACCACCACCACAACCTGAACGAACGCAATTGGGTGGGGTGACGGTGTTGGGGCACAACCCTTACACAGGGAATGGCCAGTCATTGTACCCCCAATAGGACAGCCCACAGACGGCCTTGGTGTGTCCCATCCTGTCAGTAACACCTAATAGTGCGGAGGAGCCACGCATAGAGGTAACGATAGGTGACAAAAAATTATCATTCCTTGTTGACACCGGGGCGACCCGGTCTTGCATAAGGGAAGGTAAGTTTAAGATGTCAGGCGAAGCCATGAACACACAAGGGTTTTCTGGGGCTAAAGGGTTGGTTCCATTTACTGATAACGTTCCGCTATCTATTGGAGATTACGATCTGTCAGTACCACTTTTGTATTATAGTGCCTCACCAGTAAACATACTGGGGAGGGACATAATGAACAGATTAAATATGACGATCTCCTTTACAGAGGATGGCATAATTTGCTCTACTCCAGGGATTAACATGCTTGCAGCACGACAGATTTTGCAAGCATACTGTGGACAGATAGCGATCAGGGCGGAGCCGGTAGACGGCGAGCTATTCCAGTACGGAACAGACATGGCATTTGCATGGATGCCAGGGATAGGAGGGAAAATATGGAAGAGACCAGCAGCCTATCTATTCCGACCAGAAACACCAGCTAATGAACTGGAAGGGAAGGTCATTGCAGTGGACATTGAGAGCATTATTGCAACAGCTGATTATGTTGCTGTGCACGCCCAAGATAAAGAAGGGAGAGCATGGAGGGCGGTGATAGCACTAGCAGAAGGATGTAGGCTGACCCAGGTGTCAGATGAAGAGTTGTTTTCAGAAGAAAAGGAGGAAAATGAAATGGTGTTCATGATGAGTGTAGAAATGTGGCTAACAGTGGCTCACAAACAAGTGGCACAGAAAATTGTAATGGCACTTGAGGCACCCGCTGGCACACCAGTCCCATTTTTTAAAGAAGATATGTCAAAGGTGCCAAAATCATTATGGACTATTAGCCCTTATGATGTAGGATGCATTAAAAGCATAGGGGGTGTAAAGATAAAATTAAAAAAGGGTGCCATACTACCAAGAGTGAAACAATACCCATTGTCAAGAGAGGCAGATGAGGGCATATACGAAACCATAACAGCCCTTATAAACAATGGCATATTGGTCCCCTCAGAATCCCCATGCAACACAGCTGTGTACCCGGTGCGCAAGGCTAAAGGAGGGTCTTGGCGGTTCATACAGGACCTCAGACCGTTGAACAACATAGTAGAAGCAGAGTATCCAGTAACAGCAAACCCGGCCACAATTTTGTGTGGCATTCCAGCAGAAGCATCACGGTTTACAGTGATTGACCTTAAAAATGCTTTTTTCTCAATACCATTACACCCAGACTCACAAGACTTGACAAGCTTCACTTACCGAAATAGGAAGTGGAAACATACCAGATTACCACAGGGATATTGTGAATCACCTTCAATTTTCAATAGGGTAATACAGATGGATTTGGGTAACGTTGAGTTGGAAAGCACAGTGTTACAGTATGTGGATGACATAATAATTTGCAGTACAAATGAAGATAAATGTAGAGAGGACTCATTAAAAATGTTGACGATATTGGCTGAAAAGGGGTACAAGGTAGACATGGAAAAGATACAATACTGTCAGGAACAGGTACTTTACATTGGCCAACTGATATCACAATATGGAAGAAGAATTGCACCACAAAGAGCACAGGCAATATCAGGCACTCCCGTGCCACAGACTGTAAGAGAACTGCAGCAATTTCTGGGACTGTGCAACTACTGTAGAGCATGGGTATTTGATTACAGCTCTTACATAGGACCCCTGCTTGAGGGTTTGAAGGAAGCAAATAAAGGGGAGAAAAAGTTGGGATGGACTATGGAAATGAAGGAGGCATTTGATGAATTAAAAGAAGCAATATCAACTGCTCCAGTACTAGCATCCCCAGACTATGAGCGACGATTTTTTATATTTTCACATTGCGACTCAGCAGTAATGAAAGCAGTATTGGCCCAAAAGACTAGCATGGGCTATAAACCAGTAGCATTTTACAGCGGTCACTTAGATCCAATAATGTTAGGACAATTCTCTTGCGAACAAGGTCTTGCTGCAGCTGCATTTGCAGTAGAAAAAGCATCATCAATAACTATGGGGTGTCCAACTACACTATTTGTAGAACATGCACTATTTGCGATATTGAATAAACCTAAGTCCACACTGACGACACAGAGGGCAACAGGTTATGAGATTATTTTGTCCAAAGCTGAACTGGCAATTGTTAGATGTAGCACGGTTAACCCTGCAAGGTTCCTAGCAGAAGTAATTGAAGAGGGAGATTACGCCCACGACTGCACCCAAGTAACTGAGATGTACTCATGTACTAGGAAAGTTGAAGAAAACGCACTAGAGGGAGGTGAGCTTTTGTTTATTGATGGGTCATCAACTATTGATCAAGGAGACGGGATAAGGAGGACTGGGGCAGCAGTAGTACAAATGATGGAAGCGCCAGTGTGTGTGGCTATTAAGTGTGTACAATTACCACAGCATTACTCTGCTCAAGCGGCGGAACTGGTTGCACTCATATTGGCACTAAAGGAAAGTTTTAATAAAAAAGTTACTATATATTCCGACAGTGCATATGTTACATCCACTGTCCACTCAGGGCTATCAAAGTGGAGAAGAAGAGGGTTTAGGAGAGCTGACGGCACTCCAGTACAACATGCCCTCTTGTTGGCTGAACTAATTGAAGTAATAAACGATCCCCAAGAACTAGCCCTAGTAAAATGCACAGCACACACCAATGGAGAAGACTATATATCAAAAGGAAATGCAGCAGCAGACGCACATGCAAAATATGCTGCATATTTTGGTGAGATATGGAACGCCACAGACTCACAGAGAGGGAGAGGGAGGGGAATAGCGAGGGAGATGTTAATAAAAGAAGGGTACACCCATCTCCCAGCCACCCAGATTATGGAGTTACAAGCGGCTGCACCAATGGCCGAAAAAGAAGTATGGGTGAAAAGAGGATGCACAATGTCACCAACCGACGCACTATGGCGCCAGGGTGGCACTGGGAAAGTTGTAATACCATTGGCATTGTTAAATACCGCCTTGAACCAATTACATCACCCTGCCCATACAGGCAAAGAAATAATAGCAGCACGAATTAGAGAAGATTGGTTCTGTCCCGAGTTAACATCCCATGTGTCAAATTTTATCAGCAATTGCCTTACATGTCAACAGTTCACGGCCGGTCATACTTTAAAGGTGATAAGAGGTACCATACCCCGACCAGAAGGACCTTTTCGGCACCTCCACATTGACTATGTTGATATGATCAACATTTGTCAAGGCAATAGATACATGATAGTAGTAGTATGCCCATTTTCTAGGTGGATCGAAGCAGGGCCCTGTTCACACCCTGATGCGTTTAGAGCAGCCAAATTTATAGTAAGGGAGGTATTCCCCAGGTGGGGAGTGTGCGAGGTGTTAAGATCAGACAACGGACCCCATTTCGCAAATGAAATGTTCCAGCATATCACATCCCTACTGAACATTAAACACAAATTTGCATGTGCGTACCACCCACAGGCCAATGGTGTATGTGAACGCCTGAATGGCCTATTGAAGGAGGCAATTGCTAAAATACAGCAAACAACAAAGAAAAGTTGGTTGTATTGCCTTCCGTTAGCACTGTTCGAACTTAGAAACAGGCCAGGGTCCGACCACCACCTCACCCCACACGAGGTGGTTACTGGACGCCAAATGCGCCTTCCCCTAACACCAACGTCAAGGGCATTCACCGACCAAGAAAGTTCTGCGAATGTGTTAGGTGATGAAATGTATCAATATGTGTCTTCTTTGATTACTAGCGTTGTGTTTGTGTCTCAACAGCTCGAGCGCACACGGGGCGGGTCCACCAGCAACCAAGAAATAGACGAAAATACAGAATTGGGAAAGGAGAACTTGTGCCAACTTGCCAAAGGTGACCACGTACTACTTCGAAATTTTAATAGAAGGTGGAACCAGCAGAGGTTCACTGGCCCCCATTTAGTAGAGGACGTATCAACAAGAGCAGTAAAACTAAAGGATAAGCGTGCGTGGAACCACCTGCATGATGTAAAAATCTACAAACTGCAGACCCGCCCCAGCGGCAACGACAGGTCCATTGGAAAAACGCCAACAACATCCCCGGCAGCGGAAGAAAACACAACCACAGACAACGACCCAATTGTCCCCTCGGAGAGAATAACGGACGAAGAAGGGGGTGATCCCCACACTGCCCACCCCATGGTCACACGTTCAAAGAGTAAAACTGCTCCCACCATCTGAGCAAACCCCCCCCCCATTGACTACTAAATACAATTGTAATAAAAACTAAGGACTTCGCTTGCACCAATACACATGTAAACACGTGAATGTTCTCTTTTTCTCTCGCACATACAGGAGCTGCGTAATATTGTATTGTTAAGAAAAGTTATCTAACAAATTCAGTGTGCAGGCGTAGATGGTGCTGCCAGACGATAGTTACCCAGAAGAATTGTCACACCAATTTGTATACGAAATAAAAAGGCCAACATACTTAAAAAAGAAAAGGGTACGTGTATACTACACGGCCTTCCTCCTGGCCATAGAAAATTACATGCCCCACCTCCGCCCATACTTGCCGGTCTTGAGAGACCGATCACTTAGAGTAGCGTGGGAGCAACTCTTCACCTGGGCACTGAATGACTATTTGATAGGGAGAGCTTAATGAAACAAAACTAACATTTAATAACAAGCACTTTTTGAGAATTTTTAGGCGGGCAACTTTAACGTCGCAAGAATACGCTGCCAGGACTGCAGCAAGGTAAGAGCAAAAATGTCGGTGAGGTTAGCATATGTAATAAAAATAATAGGGATTTTTATGATCACCGGAGTTTTGGCTGCCTCTGTATGGCAGTACAGCTATGCTATGAGTTTTTTTGCTGCACCCAAACCTAATGTACCCCACCTCCCTGCTGCAACAGGTGTTACGTCAGGTGGTAACAGTAACAATGAACAAAAGCGAAATAAAGTTAAACGCAGCACATACTCAGACAATAAAGGTATTGATAATTATGTACAAGATTCAGCACACGTCACAAACAACATATGGTACCAGCACATGACCCGCATTGGTAAGCAGACAACTGAGGATAGCTGTTACGTTTGCTCATTAATACCATACGCCATGAGCGCTTCACGAACATTTGTTGCCACAGAAATAGATGAAAAAACAGCACAGTGCATAATATATTTGGCCCTGTTCCAAACGAAAGGAAGATTCCAAGGAACAGTAGTGCACATGACATGGAAAACACGAGACTCATACCCATATGAAAACAACTTCCTCAAGACCTATCTGAGTTATCACAAGACCAGTTTACATGCTGAAGCATTCAGATACATAACAAGTGGCCCTGAAAAAGGAGAAACAAAGAAGGTAACACTGCAGTATCTACCATGTGATTGGTACGCCACGGAAGTTCCGGGTAAACAAGGATGCTGGGAGAGGCCATTACTGACGATAACAGGAAAGGTGTTCCTGGGTACCAGCTGGGAGATAGGAGTGGTTGGCAGCAACATGGTAACAAAAGAAACTATCTCAACCATCGAGACACACAATCATCGATGTTGGACGACATGGATCAAGTATGTACCAATGCTCACGTGGGTAGAAGAAGATGAAGACCCGATAACTATATTACCATTGACTGCGCCCAAAGTATGTTACCAGCATAAAGGAGAGGTGGACGTGGGATATAACACCAATTGTGCAAGTGTGATGGAGTTACCTGAGGGGGGAGCGGGAACAGCAGTAATAATGGACCATTATTGGGCCTGCGGAGAAAAGGCATATCATACACTGCCTCCCCTGTGGAGTGGTGTGTGCACAATGGTACACGTCAATGTACCATCACTAGTGGTACCTAAGAAGCATGTCGATGTGGCGAAATTTCCGAAAATGGATGAAGGAGACAGGAGAAGAAAGAGATCTGCACCACTCCAGAAGGAGCAAGAAAACAGGACCAACAGCAATGATACTGTCCTAAACAGGAGAAAAAGACAAGGAGAGCCATTAACAGGAAATTATCTGTGGGGAAGGTCGGAAACGGAACTAACCTCAATACCGCCAGAACACAGACTATTCAGCAGAGCAGCAATGTTCTTCTCCTCAATAATACATCCGGGACTGCAGGCATACGCAAACGCAAAATGGCTGCAAATAACCAGATGGGAACTAATGATGACCATAAATTCGACAGTAAATGGGTTTAACGCAATTAAAGAGGAGCTGCGAGCTGTAAGGATGGTAGCACTACAGAACAGATATGTATTGGACCTTCTCACAGCAATGGAAGGAGGAGTTTGTGCAAAGATAGGACAATCATGCTGCACGTTCATACCTGCCAACGATGCCGACAATGGTACACTAACAGAAGCAGTTTCACAATTGGCCCAGATGCACTCCAAAATGATGGACGAAAGTAACGGCGTAAACAAGGATAAAAGCTGGTTTTCACTATTATGGTCATGGATGCCATCTTGGCTGTCAGATGGACTGAAAATAATAGTGGGATGTGCTATTTTGGCTGGAGCTGCACTGATAATAATTAGATTTTGGAAAGCCCGGAAGGCGCGCTCAACTGATGAGTTGCTGGAAATGGTGGGAATGCACCCCTTGATGCCAGCGGATGACGGCCAGCACACAGGTGTGATAATACACGAAAGGGAGAAGTTGCGCACCCAAATCATCGCCAATCATCTAGACCCACCATCAGTGAAGATCGAGAACCCAAGGAACCCTAGGAGCTACATAGGAAGATGGGTGTACTGTACTCCTGGAGGAACATGCGAATACATGTATTGGTCATTTGAAGATCACGTAAACCATTATGGACATCTCGGAGGGATAACCAAGATATGGAGAGTAAGAGGAGATAACGAGAAGGATATGTTTGTGGTCGACAAGTCGACCAGAGGGGGGACTGAAGTGGGAGAATGGAAAACCAGACTCCCGTCCTTCACCTCTCGCGCTTGGCCTAGAGGGTCGCGGCCCAGACACCCGCCACGAGAAGAGTTTGCCCATTTACCAGATGACCAAATACCCTGGTACAGAAACATACGGATGTGTCCATCTGCCTGCCCAACAGCCCGCACTGGCCATGCCGACACCTGCGGCACGGACCAACTAGACTGAAATCTACACATCGTTAGAGATGCCATGACGACCTAGATAACGGGAAGCACCGCTGAACTATTATACACACTGAACATTTCCACACCAATCTACACGAAGAACATACTCAGTGCTCTGACGTAGGCGACAGGCTTATTCACGGACGTGCATCTTTATTATTTTTACATAGGCTTTCAGAATGCAGAAACGCAAGACGCACCATGAGCTCATTTATAACGCTTGCTCACGCTTCTCTTGAAACCCGTTACCATCATGAGAGATATAATGGAAACACGATACTGGCCATGAAACTGTATGCCACTATAACCTAAAGCATCCATGCACTAAATGGATTACTCGTGCACCAGGCCCAAGTAGGCCTCAAGCAAGAGTTCCCGTGGACATTAACAAAGCAAAAGTCAGGTTGCTGAGCCTGCAGAAAGAACCCAGTGGAGCAACCAGCCAAGGTCGTAATGTTGCAAACCCACAGTCAAGAAACAAATCTT